>NC_062547.1:128344249-128645565 GCF_016906955.1 Phacochoerus africanus | reverse complement strand
CCCAATAAATGATTTGTTGGCAAACTAAATCTTTTGTTTAGTGATTACATTACATTACAGGGTGGTATGGAAAAGTTAAAAAGAGAGAATTGTTTGACACAAACATTCCAACGATAGACCTCCTCTATCCTTTGGTACTGTCCCCAACTTTATCTCAGCTCAAGTCTGCCTGCTTCTGCTCTGATAATAAGAGGGAAGAGCTTAATTTTCTATGCCAATTTAACACCTCCACAGTGACTAAGGTTTCCCTGAACTGGTCCATTAGCATTACTCCCCACAGCAAAGATTGTACTGTCCTTGTATTCTCAGCTCCTACAGAGTCTCTGCGTCCTCCCCACAATCCGTCTGAATCCAAGAGAGGGAACTCGGTGACCTTCTTTTTCTTCTGATTAACCAGCTTCACTTGATGTTCTTCACTCTTGATGAGCAGTTGATTTTATTTAACAATTTAAATAAATCTATAGTGAAAGAATAGCTATCCTCTTCCAGATAAATCATTTGGCTAAGGTCTCAGACTTGGCAGCCGAAGTGCCTAGGTTTCTTGTGTTCTCCGTTTGTCCGCTGTGTGCCCTGTGGGCAAGTGATTAATTTATCTTCCTCAGTTGCCTCACCTGAAAAAGGAGTATAAAAATAGTATCTACCCTTTAGAGTTGTGGTGAAAATTACATTAGTTAATAAAAGCAAAAGTGCATAGAACATATAGTAAATGCCCTATAAATGTTGGCTATGGTTTCCAAGGGTCTCCATTAAGCTGATTTCATATATGTTGACTTCCATAAGTTAACTTTCATATAAGAAAAAAAGTGTGTACATATTTTTTATATGCACATGTGTGTGTGTATAGTCAACTATTAACATGTATAGTCAAGCCAGCTAACTCAATCTAGGCAACGTAGTTCAATCCCTCATCCCTCCATAGCCAGCCTGGTCCCACTGAGTGAATGTGATTGGAGAGAAGATAATTTTTCACCTCTGTTTCTTCATCATGCTAATTGCCTTGGGTACTTTCCCCCCAAATCTCTCTTCATCCCCAAAGCCCAAGATTGTGTTTTTACAATTAAAATTTAATCTACATTTCTTTTCTTTTGCCAGGTTTATTCAGATATAATTGACATATAACACTGTAAATTTAAGATTTACAGTGGAACAATGGGTTGTATATAAATATACTGTGAAATGATTACCATAATAAAGTTAGTCAATACATGGATCACCTCCCTGTGTTGCAATTTGTGTGTGGAAGGGAGAAGCCTGAGAACTTTTAGGATTTAATGTTGGAAACTTTCAAGTATACAAATGCAGTGTACAGTAGAGTATCATTAACTAGAGAACGTCTTTATCTTATAATTGGAAATTTGCACCCTCTAACCACCTTCACCAATTTCCCATACCCTACCTCCACCTCGGGGAACCACCAATCCACTCTGTTTCTGTTAGTTCACTGAGCATAATTTCCTCAAGGCCCTTCCATGTTGTTGCACATTAAAGGGTTTTCTTAGCTGAATAGCGTTCCATCTGTCCGTGGACACTTGGGTTGTTACCGTGTCTTGGCATTGTACATAAACCTGCCAAGAACATAGAGGTACAGTTATCTCTTCAATGTAGTGATTTCGCTTCATTTGGATATATACATACCAGTGGGATGGCTGGATCATATGGTCGTTATATTTTTAATTTTTCGAGGAAACCCTATACTCTTTCGATAGCGACCGCAGTATTTACATTCCCATCAACGGTGTACAAGCATTCCCTTTTCTCCACATCCTCACCAGCGCTTAGATCTCTTGCTTATTTGATAGTAATCATTCTAACAGGTATGAGGTAACCACATCTCACAGTGTTTTTGGTTTGCTTTTCCCTGATGATGATGAGTGATGTTAATCACCTTTTCATGTTCCTGTCGGCCATTTGAATGTCTCCTTTGGACAAAGGTCTATTCAGGTCCTTTGCTCATCTTTTAATTGTTTGATTTGTGGTTTTGCTACTGAGTTACAAGAGTACCTTATATATTTTGGAAATGAACCCCTTATGTGGGATTGTGGTTTGCAAATACTTCTCCCATCCCATAGGCTGACTTTTCATTTTGTTGATCATATCTTTTGCTATGCAGAAGCTTTTTTAGTTGGATGTAGTCCTACTTGTTCATTGCTACTTTTATTGCTGGTGCTTTTGATGTTACATCCAAAAAATTATTCCCAAGACCAATGCGAATAGGCTTTTTCCTTGTTTTTGTCTAGAACTTTCATGGTTTTCGAGTTTTACATTGAAGTCTTTAATTCATTTTGAATTGGTTTTTGTGAGTGGTGTAAGATAGGAATCCAGGTCCATTCATTTGCATGTGAATATCTAGTTTTTTCATCACCACTTACTGAAGAGACTCTATTTTCCCAATTGAGTGTCTGGAATCCCTTATCAAATAAGTGACTTTCTATGTGAGGATTGATTTCTGGTATCTCAGTTCTGTTCCATTGGCCTATGTGTCTTTTTTTGTGCCAATACAATACTGTTTTAATTATTATACCTTTGCAATATAGCTATAGAAGTATGATGCTTCCAGCTTTGTTCTTTTTTCTAAGGGTTGCTTTGGCTGTTTGGGATCTTTGTGATTCCACACCAATTTTAAGATTTTTTTTTTTTTTAGTTCCGTAGAAAATGATGTTGAAATCCTGATAGAAATTGCATTGAATCTGTAGAGGATTTTGGTTAATATGGACATCTTAACAATATTAATTTTTCTAATGCATGAACATGGATACAGTTCCATTTATTTGTGTCGTCTTCAATTTCCTTCATCAATGATCTTTATAGTTTTCAATGCACAGATCATTTACCTCCTTGGTTACATTATTCCTAAATGTTTTATTGTTTTTGATGCTATTATAAGTGGGATTGTTTTCTTTATTTCCTTTTCAGATATTTTGTTTTTAGTGTATAGAAATGCAACTGATTTTTGTATGTTGGTTTTTTATTCTCTGTCTTTCCTAGATGGATGTGACTGAGGCTATACTCAGAAGTTGGGCAGGACTTCAAATTTGCTTCCCTGCCTAGGCAAGAGGGTAAAATGAGCGGGTATGACCCTTTGACCATGGATCCAATTAGGCAGAACTGCCAACAAAGTTCCCTGGCCTGATAAGACCACTAGCTCAGATCTGCAGATGGGCCGTCACTGGTTGGGATTTCTCTTTGGGTCCACTGAAAGCAGGAAAGCTATCCACCAGAATCAGAGTACTGGTGCTGTAAGTCTTACCTGTTTCTGTCTCAATGCCTAGGAGCAGAGGTTTGGAAAAGATGAGAGAACCAGCCAAAAGTATTTGTTTTCCAACACCCTTTGGACTCCATCTTTTGATATAATTTCTTCTTTTCTTTCCGCAAAGTTAGTACATCTCCTGCTTAATAGGGGCTTCCCCATTTGTGAAAGGCTTAACATGTCACTGACTTACCAACCTATTCTCTTCTCCAGGTCTTAGGGTTGAACTGGCAAATTGACTGTAGCTATAACCCATGGTTTGCACAGAATTGTTAACACCTGAATTAACTGCCAACATTAAAAACAAGGGAGATTTCATGTAAAGTTTGATTTGGGGCATCTCTTTAAAAATGTGAATATCTGGCAAAATTGGACCAAGTTTTCTTCATAGCAGTAACTTTCTAGAGCTAAATGCAGCTATACCACATTGCCAAGGTAGGCATACACCAGAATCTCATCATTCTGTTATCTCAGCCCCAAAACTGCATTCAACTACAGGCTCATCCAAGGCCCTTAGATATACTTAATTTTTTGACCCCTGATTTAGGAAGAACTACTCTTTCTTTCGGTATGCTTTTCCTCTTCCCTTCTCCTCCCCCTCCCTCCCCCTTCTTCTCTCTCCTCCTCTCTATCCTCCTCCTCCCCCTTCCTCTCCCCTCCCCTCTCTTTCTGCTTCAGCTTCTGCTTCTCCTTCTTCTTTATCTCTTTGAGCTACTAGATAGCCTCGAGAGCCAAAACAAGAAACAAGAAATAGCCCTGAGGAAAAGCTGCAGATGAGATTGATTTCAGTTCAAGTATTGTTGTGCCCTTGGTCCAAGCTAAAAGAATTCTGTCTTACCAGCTGTCCAAGATTAGGTGGGTCACATAGGATCCAAAATGAGTGGGCCACAAGAACCACCTCGTGTCCTTTATCATCAAATGCTCCATCCTGTCTAATTTCCTATTTCATGCTGCAAGAAAAGAGGTAGCAACAGTGTTATTACAGATAATGCTTTGCTCTTCTGAACTTATTTGTATTGAAACAATATAGACTCCTTGCTTCTGTCATTTCCTAATACCATTTATTTACTATTGTTTCCATCACTTCTCATGACATTGCATCACTCATCCTGCTGCCTATGAACACTGGTTTCAAACGACCATTTAAGTTGTTACTGAGCTTCATTGATGTGACCACAAACTTATGTTGACCTAGAGTTTGCAGGAAAATAGGAAAATGTGAACAACACTTAGTTTTGTGATCATGTTGAGTTTATCATATAGAATTTTATGGCATAAAAAGCATAGGATAATATATCTCCCAGCAATGTCTCTATGAGCTGTAATCATAGCATTCTTTATAATGTGATTTCATTCAATGATAACTGTCCCCTTGACTTTCTATACCACAACAAATGGGGACAGTAGGCAAAAGGCCCAGTGGAGGAGTAAAGAGAACAGTCCCCCCTCACCATCCCCCCTCGCAAAGAATGTTTCATCTGGCATAGATTAAGGCAGATCAGGGAGAGTAAAACATCCCCACATCGATCAGAAGAAAGAGGAGATGTCAATTGAAGGTCCTGTTGACAATAAGCTTGCTCCTCCAGGATTCCCTGATGATGGGTGTTGGAGTCTATAGATTGCAAGTAGCACAGTGTTGTGGGAGAAACTCAGAGCCAACACAGTGTCCCTCACATGCATTTCAAGCCTGAGTGGTGGTAGACAGTTGTTAGCCCAGAGATCTGAAATTATGCTATGTCTCATGTACATGGGTTATGTCAGTATGTCAGCATCATTCTTCAGGTCCAATTTTACATAATCCCATAAAGAAATGTCCTGCTGGCCAGTAGGAGCAATCCGCTTTCTTGGCCACCACCTTGGGTGCTGACCACAGGGCCCTGGGATTTCCCGTAGGTGAGAATCCTGGAGTACCTTAGGGGTAACAAATCAACCATTGTTAAAGGGAAGGTAGGGATATAAATGGTTGGGGAAGAGCTCACCATTTCTGGTCCAGGCTCAGGGTAGTCCACCCTGATAAAACTGTTGGCCTATCCAGTCTTAGACACCAAGGAAACTCCTCTACCTCCTCCCCCAACCCTGGAAGCATTTCTGACACTCTCTTGAGGAAGGCAGTATGTCCAACAACTTTGTTCCGCGGTTATTGATCACCGAGCAAGCAGAATCTTGCTGTTTCTTCCTGGTGGTCTATTGCTATCAGATAAAATGTTCTCAGAGTTCCCACTGTGGTGACGTGAGTTAAGAATCTGCCTGCAGCAGCTCAGGTGGCTGTGAAGGCATGAGTTTTGAGTCCCAACTACATGCAGAACAATGGGTTAAATGATCTAGGATTGTTGTAGCTGCAGCTAGGATTCAGTCCCAGCCCAGGAATTTCCGTAGGCCACGGGTGCAGCCATTAAAAAATTGTAGCACTTTACATTCCCACCAACAATGTAGGAGGGTTCCCTTTTCTCCACGACACCTCTCCAATATTTATTGTTTGTAGGCTCTCTGACGGTGGCTATTGTGACTGGTGTGATGTGGTACCTCACTGCAGTCTTGATTTGCATTTCTCTAATAATTAATGATGTTGAAAATTTTTTCATGTGTTTTTTTTTTGCCATCTGTATATCTTCTTTGGAGTTATGTCTATTTAGATCTTATGTCCCCCCCCCCCTTTTTGGTTGGGTTTTTTTTTTTTTTTTTTTTGTCTAAATCTGCATGAGATGTTTATATATTTTGGAGATTAATCTCTTATCAGTTGCTTCATTTGCAAAGATGTTCTCCCATTTTGTGGGTTATCTCTTCATTTTGTTTACTGTTTTCTTTGTTGTACAAAAGCTTTTAATTAGGTCCCACTTGTTTATTCTTGTTTTTATTTTCATTTCTCTAGGAGGTGGGTTCAGAAAGTATTGCTGTGATTTATGTAAAAATGTTCTGCCTATGTTTTCCTCTATGAGTTCATAGTATCCGGCCTTATGTTTATGCCCTTAATCATATTTTTTGTGTTTATTTTTGTGTATGGTGTTAGAGAATATTCTTATGTCATTCTTTTACATGTAGCTGTCCAGTCTTCCAAGCACCACTTATTAAAGAGACTGTTTCTCCTCCATTGTATATTCTTTCCTCCTTTGTCATAGATTAGTTGACAGTAGGTGCATGGTTTTATCTCTAGGTTTTCTTTCCTGTTCCATTGATCTATATATTTTGGATTTGTGTTAGTACCATACTGTTTTGATGACTATAACTTTGTAGTATAGTCTGAAGTCAGCCTGATTCCTCATGTTCCATTTTTCTTTCATAAGATTGCTTTAGATATTTTGGGTCTTTTGTGTTTCCATACAAATTTTAAAATATTTTGTTCTACTTCTGTGAAGAAAGTTATTGGTACTTTGATAGGGATTGCATTGAATCTGTAGATTTCCTTGGGTAGTATAGTCATTTTGACAGCACTGATTCTGTTAACCCAAGAGCATGGTATCTCTTTGTGTCATCTTTGATTTTTTTGTCATCAGGGTCTTGTAGTTTTCAGTGTACAGGTCTTTTGTCTCTTTAGGTAGGTTTACTCCTAGGTGTTTTATTCTCTTTGATGTGATGGTAAATGGGTGCTTTCCCCTAATTTCTCTTTCTGATCTTTCATTGTTAGTATATAGAAATGCAATAGATTTCTGTGTATTAATTTTATATCCTGCAACTTTACTGAATTCATGGATGAACTCTAACAGTTTTTTGATAATGTCTTTAGGATTTTCTACATAGTGTATCACCATCTGCAAACAGTAACAGTTTTACTTCTTCTTTTTCCTACTTTTAGAAAAATATTATTTTATTTTACTCTATTTTATTTTATTTTTGTCTTTTTAAGGCTGTACCTGAAGCTATGGAAGTTCCCAGGCTATGGGTTCAAATTGGAGCTGTGGCCACTGGCCTATGCCACAGCCACAGCAACACCAAAACTGAGCCACATCTGCAACTACACCATAGCTCACAGTAACGCCAGATCCTTAACCCACTAAGCAAGGCCAGGAATGGAACCTGTGTCCTCATGGATCCTAGTCAGTTTCATTACTGCTGAACCACAATGGGAACTCCCCCTACTTTGCTTTTAAGATAGAAAATATTTCTCCCTTAAAATCTCTAACCACAATCTAAGATAAGGATACAGAGTTCAGTAAACCTTCACTAATAACTTAATACTAGAGAAAGGGCTTACAACAGGAAGGAAGGAAGGAAGGAAGGAAGGAAGGAGGGAAGGAAGGAAGGAAGGAAGGAAGGAAGGAAGGAAGGAAGGAAGGAGGGAAGGAAGGAAGGAAGAAAGAAAGAGAGAAAGGAAAGAAGGGGAGAGGAAGGGAGGGAAGGAGGGAAATTCATTTAAGAATTCCTACTTTTACAGTCCTAGGCCCATGGATTCTTTAATGACTCTTTGCCCCATTGTATGATGCCAGCACAGGGTATGTGCCCAATGAATGAATATTATTTAAATGATGGAGTGAAAAGTTGCAGGACTCAGGCCAGCTGTCATGCAGTGAGAGGGTTTCTGACTATATTCTTCTCACCCTGGAGTTATTGCTCCAAAAGTCTTGACTTACCCCAAAAGTCTTAACTCCCACAGAGAGACTGATGGGCTGTTCTCGAACGTGCCACCTAGGGTGTATAATTATCCTCACTGGCTCAAATCTATCCACAGCAGATAATCTCTTGTGTTATTATTCACAGACTTTTAACACTCACTTTCCATTCCAGAATTAGATCTAGGCTTTATCTTTATACAAACAAAATCCCATTGGAAGTTTTTCTTCTTCCCATGCTTATTTTAAAAATAAGCTTCTTTCTAAGCAGAATTCAAGTCTTTCCCTTTAGTAACACAAATTTTACCCCCTGCCTCTATCTCCACACCCCTCAGTGTTTCAGTTGCCAGGCAGGGTTCAAGTTCAGGGTTCCAGACTTCTTTAGCTCCTCAGTATACTCTGCTAGTGGCAACATTTCCTAAACAAATTAACTATTTGGTGCAGGGGATGGGGAGCCCATCTGACTTCTTTCCATATTGCCTCTCCTTTTTTAAGGAATGAGCATTTTGTTTGGCTTTTCTCACTGTGCTTAGAACTTGCTCATTAAACCTGTCAAAGCTGGCTAGTCAAGGATTTGAGTCATTCCTACATCTTTTTCCACCTCAGAAACAAGACTAACGGTCACCAAAATGCATTATAAGGTAAATGTTGAAAGCTTGAATTGTTAATTTAAATATCTAGTAATAATAAGGGAGCTTTCATTTTCTAAAAATTATAACTTTCAAATTCATAGCCTTATATTCAGACTCTGAAAATTTCTTGAGTAATAAAGCTTTGTCAAGTTCAGGTTTTAAATTTAATTTACTTTTGATCTACATAAAATCTTTGCTTAAAAGATATCTACTTATGAATTTCAAAAGTTTGTGAAAATTAAAATACTAATGTTTTCCCTGATTCTGCTTTCATTTGGCCTCTTTTCAGAAATATGTTTAATTTTTTTTTTACTTAATTACCTTTGCATCCTGGTAGTTAATTGCTAAAATAATTATTAAAATAATCATCCTATCTTACACACCTTAAGAGAAATCCAGTTGTATAAAAGAATGAACTACTTCAATGGTAAACTGACAACTAATACTAGAAACAGCTTAACTTAGGATGGACTCTTTCAAATTGCTTTTGGATAATTTTAAGGAAGGCCAGAAAGTCTGAAAATGCAATGATTCAAGTTACCTGCAGTCCTACATCATTAAAGAAATTCTTCAATTTGCTTTATATTTATTTAAATAAAAGTAAAATATTGACCTTCTTATCTATTCTATAGACTAATGTTAACCTTGTCTGAAAGAAGGTAATGATTTTTAGAGTTATGATTGTTAATGGCCTTTGAATGCATCCTGCACAGGCCTTTAACTCCCCAGTGTAAGTAAGGTTCAGCCCTTTCCAGATGGGAAAATGATAAGGACACTAAGAAGATAGCAGGTCATTCTTGGGCAGCTGCCAGAAACTTGCAGCAAAATGAATCATGTAGGGCAGCAGTGCTTTAGCCAGCATTTTTCTGTTTTAATTTATCAAGCCAAAGCTTGTTGACATGAAAGTGAATGAAATTGTTATACAGTGGGCTCTAAAAAGCCAACTCAAGGGTTTAGTGCAGAAGAGCTCTGACTATAAATAACAAAGAAAATACAAGAAATGTTCTTTCCACTAGCACCTGCTGTGTTGTTTGAGATGTATCGGCAATTAACTCAAATCCCAATATCAGTATCACCTGGAAAGAGGCCAATTCTTTGAGATATTACAGAGGCTGCATAATCTGTTGTAGATGATTATCAAAGGGCTAGTCCTTAAAATGGTTATTTTAATTTCTGATATGTGGGACTGATTTATTTGTTTATCAAATGCAATAAAGTAACTGACAGAAATGACAAAGTAGTATTGATACTGCTAGGAGAGAGACTTTGCAATCAGAAAAGGTTAATACCATCTTGCTTGAAAAAAATTATTTTGCAGTAACTTGTCCAAAAAGGAAAACAGTGATATAAATCACTGACTAGTGTTCACAAATGAAATCTCTGCTTTTAGCTGAAGCATATAAATCAGGTTTTACAGTAAAAGCAAGATATCTGCAATTTCCACTGTGAGTGAAAAAAAAATTAGCTGATTAGAATAGGATTTAACACATGTGCATTAAGGGGAAAAATCTTTCCGCGATGACTATTTAATATTTCAAACCTCTAGTCAATGTTTTGTACATAGTAGCTCCTTATTAGGTATCTTTCTACTATTAAAAGATGTTAAGTATATTCAGGAGAGATGACTTATGATCTCTGTTGTCATCTGAAGAAAGTATTAACACAGTGTTTCCATTGCACATGCCTGGACCCTGTGGAATCTGAAAAAAATATATTGTTTGTGAGTATTTCCTCATTGTGCAGTTTGTTTCATTACTTGTGCTTTTCCTTAAAGGATATTTATTGAATGCCCACTTTGGCACTTAAGAAGATTGTCAGTTGCCCAAACTGATTATGCGGATGAATCATCTGAGCATCACATTTACCTTTTTTATCGAGAGTGATAGAATATGTAAAAAAATACCTATGGTGCAAATACAGAGTGGTAAATATTTTCATTAAAAATGTAAAACAAGACTTCCCACTATCATCACTCTTTTTGTAATTTGTGAGTTCTCTTGTATCTTGCCAAAAACATAAAATTAAGTGCCATTTAGTTTCACAATAATTTATTATCTTTATTTTAAAAGTATAATTGTATGTTATTGTAGCCCTGGTAAATCTAGATTATATGTTTACTATATTATAAGCTATACAGTATAAAAATAGGCCATTAGGCTATTCCACATATCATCACTGGAAGTAATTTAAAGTGACTATTAGTATTATTTAATGATGATAATAAAATATTAGACTAATTAACTTTGAGAAAAAATGAAACAATGATTAACATTTTGGAAGTGTATCATGTTCTAGATATGTTGCTAATTGCTTGACACACATTACCAGTTTGATTTTTATGTTACCCCTGTGTGATAAGTACAGTTGACCCTTGAACAACATGAGTTTGATTGTACAGGTCCACTTTAACATGGATTTTTTTTCAAAGGTAAATGCTACACTACTACCCAGTCTGCAGCTGGGTGAATCTTGAGATGTGGAATTGCATAAGAAAGGATTATATTTGAGTTTTCAACTTCAGGAAGGGTGGGCACCACTAACCCCTGTGTTGTTCAAGCATCAACTGTACCACTATCCTTGCAGTTTATAGATGAGAAAACTGCGGTTTTGAACATTTGATTAACTTGACAGTGTTTGAATTTGAACCCAGATGAGCAATACTTTCAGCAGTGTACTAGTCTGAAACAGATTATCAATTTTGAAAAGAAAAGGTAAAATATTAATATTACTTGCAGAAAGTACAATGGCATATTTGGAAAAAAGCATTAACTAGAAAGCTATTACAAATGAAGACATATTTACATAGTTAACAAATATAAATTCTTACATATAAATAATATTTACATATAAATAAGAATTTATATGTGAAAAATTCTTATACATAAATAATAAATATAAATTCATATATATAACCAATTAAAATATAATGGAAGAAAATATCTCAGTCTTAGTTCCAAATAGAATGATCTTTACAGAAACAACTTTGTAAGGAATCTATAGGTGATTATAAGGTGAAATTTTATTCAGTATTTGTTGAAAGACTTAGTAAAAATCCTTGAATAGAATGCAGTCCATTTTGTTCGTAGAAATAGACTCAATATTATTAATATAAGTTTAAAAAAACCCTCTAAATCTACAAATTATATCATGTTATTACATTAGTCAAGAAAATACACATATTAAACTAGAAATATTCTAAAAAAAAAAAGAAGAGTCCTACCAGAAAATAGAATATATACTAAAGTCCTAATTCATGTAACTTTAATAACGGCCCAGAAATACACAGAAATATCAATGGAAGAGAATGAGTTCAGAAATAGACCCAAATACGTATGAAAAGTAGCACATAAAGAGCATCTCAAACAAGTGAGGATAAAGATGAATTTTTCAATAAATCTTTGATAACTATTAGTCACTTGACAAAAATAAAACCACATTTTCAAATCACTACTTGCATAAAAATAAACTCCAGATGGATCAAAGAGTTAAACAATGAAGCCGTAAAAATATTGGATGAAAACTTGACTGAATTTATTTATAACCTTAAGATGGAGATCTTTCTAAGCAGACACAAAGCTCAAAAGCCATAAATTTAGATAACTTAGATAACATTTAAAACTCTCACAGGAGTTCCTGGTATGGCTTAGTGGAAATGAATCCGACTAGTATCTATGAGGATGTGGGTTCAATCCCTGACCTTGCCTAGTGGGTCAGGGATCCAGCACTGCTGTGAGCTGTGGTGCAGCTCGACGACTCGGCTCAGATCCCACATTGCTGTGGCTGTGGCGAAGGCTGGCATCTGCAGCTCTGATTCGACCTTTATCCTGGAAACTTCCATATGCCACGGGTACGGCCCTAAAAAGAAAAAAAGTCTCTCAGCAAATCTAAAATATTATGATCAAAGGACATTTAACAAATGAGAAACACCTGACCAAAAAAAAAATCATCATCCTTAATTTTGAAAAAAAATTTACAAATTGCTTTTTTAAATAGAGAACAATTGAATACAACTGTAATGCTGTGTAACTGTATTAAAATGTAACAATTTAAAAACCGGGATCAACGTAAATATCATTCAATAAGAGATTTGTTAAATAAATTATGGTATCTCTAAACAATATACAAATGTACAACCTGATCAATTAAAAAGCTAGAGTAGATCAAGTAATATATAGATTTTTTATCACTTAATTCAATACTTAATTATTTTAAAGAGTGGCAGCCATAAAGTTGAAAAAAGTGCTCATATATGTAGGAAAGATTACTTCTAGCTATAAATATTAAGAAAAGATGAGCCTTAAAAAGTAAAGAGAATTTAAAGATAAAGAAAAAGAAAAGAGGAGGATTGCATTTCAAGCTAAGAAAGAATATACTGAAGACTGAGAGTTAGAAAAGGTCTAGAAGTTTAAGGCAGATGAAGAAAAAAGGCATGCAGAGGTCCTGTCACTGAAAGTTTTAGTTGTCTTATTGAAGAAGATGCAGGTAATGAAGAAATAACAGTTTGCCGTGAACTAACCAGCCAGGCATAAGTAGAATCTTCCCTGAAATAACTGCTTTAAACCTGTCCACATGCCTAAGAACAATGTATCAGTGTTCCCATTTTAAAAGTAAAGCCCTGAGACTTGAAAACTTAAATAACTCACCCACATTCTCAAGGAACAGAATTGACATGGAAATCAGGTAATCATATAATTTATTGTATAACTTAGGACACTTCTGAGAATGAAAGGAACAACAGGGTCAAACAAGTTCTGTCATGGCGAACAGAGAACAAGGTCACCTTTGGTCCATTTGAACCCCACCCTGTCTCCAGAACCGCCACTCGACACCACTTAGCGCTCCCAAGTTGGCCCACACCAAGTATTTCCTTTTAAAATCTTCTCATGACCTCACCAAATGCACTGTCAAGCATTGTCTCACATCAGAATTAGGGATGAATAAGCCCTGCTAGCTCACCTGGCTGTCATCTCCATCCACAGAAATGATCTGTACAGCTTATGGGAAGCGTTGTGCCCAGGGGCATTTTATGTTTATTTATTTTTAATTGAAAGGTAGTTGATTTACAGTGTTGTGCTAGTTTCAGGTGTACAGCAAAGTGATTCAGTTATACATATACACATATTTTTTTCATATTCTTTTCCATTATGGTTTATTACAAGCTGTTGAATAGACTTCCCTGTGCTATATAGTAGGACCTTGTTGTTTCTCACTTTTATATATAGTAGTTTGTATTTGCTAATCCAAAACTCCCAATTTATATCTCTCCCACCACCTTTCCTCTTTGGTAACCATGAGTTTGTTTTCTATGTCCGTGAGCCTATTTCTGTTTCATAAATGAATTCATTTGTCATCTTTCTCTTTCTGCCTTACCTTGCTTGGTATGATAATTTCTAGGTCCATCTATGCTGCTGCCAATGGCATTATTTCATTCTTTTTATCGCTGAGTAATAGTCCATTGTATATATGTACCACATCTTCATTATCCATTCCTCTGTTGATGGGTATTTAGATTGCTTCCATGTCTTGGCCATTATGAATAGTCCTGCTATGCACATTGTGGTGCCTGTATCTTTTTGGTACATTTAAAATGACCCAAACCTCAACATTTCTAGTTTTGTCTTAGAGTATTGTTCTTCAGAATAATAGAGCCCAGAATTCCATAGTATTTCTTTCCCGGAATAATATATGTTACCACTGTTCTGTCTAAGCCTGATCTTCTCTAGCTGAGGATTCTTGGTTGATTTATAATCAACTTTATGAACATTATAAATGACTTTATTTAGCAGTTATTTCCCTTGTGCAGACTAAGTAGTCATTGTTAACTCAAAGTAGTTATTTAGAACTGTGGGTGTTTTCAAAATATTTCTCCTCAAAAATTTGTCAGTCAACCACATTGGATACCTATTATTTTGCTCCCCTCATGCCCTGTCATCTTTATCCTTGTTTTCTCCTTACCAATTTTTTCCTTCCAGGCCCTGTATGCATATTCTCTTGTTATTAGATACAGAATCACTATATGCACATTCTAAAATGTGCCAGCATTAAAATGAAAAGTGCCGGTAATATTAAGGACGATTGTTTATATATTAGTAGTGTTTAAGTATTTATAATCAAGGTTATCTACTTCCTTTACACTTACAAGGTTTCAATGAATAGACTTTATACGGAATATGAAATAGAGAATATATTTCATTATCTATCTATAGACAGATACGCACACACATAATAGCAAGTTTTTGTAAATTGTTATTTTGTACTTTAAAATGTATTAGAAAATTTTGAGGGCTTATATATAATTGGCATTTTCCTTTATCTCCTTCTTGCCAGATTTTTTTTTTTATTATTGCTATTGTAAGCAAACTAATTTGTGCCACTCAAACACCAGATGAATACAGCTGATGTTTCAGGAAACACAGTCAAACCCAAACATTTTCATAGAGGCCATAAATAGCAGTGCCAATTAACTTTCTTTCTTTTCTCCTTCTCTCCTTCTCTACACTCCCCTCTCTCTTCCTCTATTCCTTCTTTCTCTTTCCTTCCTTCATTCATGCTGCCAACAAAATGACTAACACTTTGTGACAGGTGCAGTTGCTGGTAAAGTGAATACAGTAATAAATAAGACAAGGCTTCTGACCTCATAAAACTTGCCTTCCAGTGGGAGGAAATGTTAGTAAATTAAATGTGTTGACAGTGCAAAGTACTGTAGAGAAAATTTTTTTAAAAAGTGATGTAAAATAGAAATGTTTAGATTAAACAAAAAAAAAAAAGCTGAAAGAATCTGTTGCCTATAAACCTGCCTATAAGATTTGCTGAGGTTTATTCTTCAGGATTAAGGGAAATAATACCAGATGAAAGGAAACAGTGAAGAGCTCTGGAAATAGTAACTGTGTGGATAAATAAAAGAGAATATTTTTTCTATTAATTTCTTTAAAAGGCAACAACGTGATCAGTCATTTGTATTAGGTTCAGAAAACTGTAAACAGATGATAATTTCCTCAATCTTAAATATATTTAGGACTTCCCATTGTGGCTTAATGGGTTAAGAAGAGAATATTTTTTCTATTAATTTCTTTAAAAGGCAACAACGTGATCAGTCATTTGTATTAGGTTCAGAAAACTGTAAACAGATGATAATTTCCTCAATCTTAAATATATTTAGGACTTCCCATTGTGGCTTAATGGGTTAAGAACCTGACATAGTCTCTGTGAGGATGTGGGTTGGATCCCTGGCCTCCCTCCGTGGGTTAAGGATCTGGCGTTGCTGCAAGCTGCAGCTTAGGTCGCCAGTGCTGCTGGAATCAAGTGTTACTGTGGCTGTGGTGCAGGCCTGCAGCTGCAGTTCCACTTCGACCCCTAGCCTAGGAACTTCCGTATGCCACAAGGGTGGCCACTGGGGAAAAAAAAATTATCGATTAAAAAAACTGTAGCTGTCATACTTGTGTCCAGTGAAAAACTGAACATTTCCCTCAGAGTCAGGAACAAGGCAAGAATTTGTCCTGTGATCACATCTAGTTGATATTCTACTTTAAGTCCTATCCATTCAGGAAGAAAATTATTACAGGGCATAGAGACTGGGAAGAAAGACCTAAAACTGTTTTATTTGCAGTTGGCAAATGGCTTGTTTACTTAAAAAATTTTTAAAAATCTATAAAACAAATTACTATCACTAATAATTGCATTTAGCAAGGTCATAGGATATGTGGTCAATACATTAAAAAATTAATGTATTGTTTACAATATATCAGTGTATCAATAAACAATATATTGTGTACAAATCGATGTTATTTCTATGTACTAACAGACATGATGAGAACATAAAAGTTAAAAGCAATACTGTTTTATACTATCTATTGCTGTATAACAAATGACCATAATGTAATGACTTAAAACTACAATAAACATTTATTATCAGAGTTCCCGTCGTGGCTCAGTGGTTAACGAATCCGACTAGGAAGCATGAGGTTGTAGGTTCGATCCCTGGCCTTGCTCAGTGGGTTAAGGATCCGGCGTAGCCGTGAGCTGTGGTGTAGGTTGCAGACGCGGCTCGGATCCCGCGTTGCTGTGGCTCTGGCGTAGGCTGGCAGCTACAGCTCCGATTCGACCCCTAGCCTGGGAACCTCCACATGCTGTGGGAGCGGCTCAAGAAAAGGAAAAAAAAAAAAAAAGACGAAAAAACCCCCCCCCCAAAAACCATTTATTACCTCACAAAGTTTCTATGGATGAGGGATTGGGGGAAAACTTAGCTGGGCAATTCTGGCTTGGAATCTCTCAAGGCATTGTAGTCTAGTGTTGGCCAGAATGGCAGTGTCCTGAAGGCTGGACAGGAAGATATGATTTCAAGAAGGCTCACTCACTCAACTTGGCAAGTTGATGCTGAGCATGATGGATAAGAGGTCTCAGTCCACCCCCACACACACCCACATGTGCCTCTCAGTAGGACCTCTTGGGTGTCCTTATGACGTGGCAGTAGCCTCCCCCGGAGTGAATGGCGACGCAAAAGAGATCAGGCAGAAGCCACAGTTTGTTTTAGGACAGAGCCTTGGAAGTCTCACTCAGTCATCCCCGTGATGTCCTTTTGGTCACTCAGGTCAGCTTTATTCAGTGGGAAATGTCTACACAAGGATGAACATCAACCGAAATGAAAATCTTTGGGAGCTTTTCTTGGATGCTCATCTCCAGAAAGGCCACTTATTGTAGCACCAAAAATATGTGTTTAAGTGTAGAAATAAACATAAAGTATGTGCAAGACTCTGTACCAAAAACTACAAAGCATTGCCAAGGGAAATTGAAGAATTCCTAAATAAGTGGGAAAATGTGCTGTGTTAATGGATTAATGATGTTAAAGTGTCAGTTCTCCCCCAAATGAATGTATGATACAAGTCCAGTTAAAACCTTATCAGGCTTATTTGTAGAAATTGACAAGTAGATCTAGAATTTGTAAGGAAATGCAAAAAAATGAAAATATCCTTGAAGACGGTTACAAAACTACTGAACACTATCAAGAGAATGATAGGCAAATAAGGATAGCAAAATAGTTCAAAAAGGAGTTCCTTCCATGGCTCAGCAGGTTAATGACCCACCATAGAATCCATGAGGATGTGGGTCTGATCCCTGGCCTTGCTCAGTGGGTTAAGGATCCCATGTTGCTGCAAGCTGAATCATAGTTTGCAGGTGCAGCTCAGATTCCACATTGCTTTGACTGTGGCATAGGCCTGCAGGTGTGGCCATAAAAAAAAAAAAAAGTTCAATGACACATAGTAGAGAATCAAAAAAATATTCGTTTTTTTGTAAACAAGTCTCTTTGTTTTTCAACACTGGACCAAGGAAATTTAATGCGGAAAAGTCATTTTAGCTAATGATGTTGCGACAAGATAAATGTATGAAAGAAAAATGAATCCTGACCTCTCATTTCATATAATATGCAAAATAATTAAATTAAGATGTATCATAGACTTAAATGTAATAGCTAAAACCTTACCACTTCTAGAGGAAATACCCTGAGCACATAACGTAATACCTAACGTGTTACATAACATAATACCCTGAGCACCTTGGAATAGACAATGGTTTCCTAGAGAGGAAGTAATAACCACTAAGCATAAGAGAAAAATTATAAACTTTAACTTAATCAAAATGAAAACCTAACAACTCAGCATTAAGAAAATCAAAATACAAGCCTCAGACTGAAAGAACTAGAATATATAAAGAAGTACTAAAACTCATTTTAAAAACCACAAATAGATAAGATATAGTCCAAAACTTGAGCAGACCCTTCATAGAAGAAAATATATGAACACCCAAAAGTACATGAAAATCTCAGTCATTCATTGTCAGGAAAATGAAAATTATAACTACAGTGAAATGCTACTGTACATTCTCTGGAATGGCTCAATTAAAATTCTGGGAATATCAAACAAAGCAAAAAAAAAAAAAACAAAAAAAAACAAAAAATAAAATAAGATAAATAAAATAAAATTCTGGCAATATCCATGTTTTCAAGATGGTGGAGCAACTTCAAATCTCAAATATTGGTAATCATAGTATAAGATAGTATAACCAACTCAGAATATGGTTTAGCATTTTCTTATAGCTAACATGCATTTAACATACAATAAATCAGTTCCACTCCTAGGAATTTAGTCAAGAGAAAAGACAACATATGTCCAACAAAAAGACTTGTGCTTGAAAGTTTTCACAGCTTTACTAATAATAACCAAAAAATAGAAATAATCCAGCTGTCTATTAACAAGAAAATGGGGGGAAACATTGCAATATATCCACAAAGTGGCATGTGAATCAGAAATGAATTAAAGAATAAACTAACAATACACAACATGGATGAATCTCAAAAACATTATGAAGAGTGAAAAAAGTTACACGTGAAAGGATATATATTGAATGATTCTATTTCTATGAAGTTAAACAACAGGCAAAACAAATCTATGGTTTTGGAAAGTAGAGTGGTGGTTGCCTATGAAAGGTGGAGTTTGACTAGATTGAAGGGCATGAGGGGATTTTTTTGAGGTCATGGAAAAGTTCTGTATTTGATTAAAGCGTTTACATAGGCACGTGCATTCATCAAAACTCACTTAAGACCTATGAATTTCATTGTATGTCAGATTAGCCTCAGTTTTTTAAATGAGGAAAAAAATTAAGAGTAAAACCAGTCAGAAGGTTGTTGCAACAATTTAATTGCGAGTTGATGATGGGACCAGTGGAGGTGGTGAAAGTAGCTGGATGGGATCTTGTTTTGGGGTATGCACATGAGACTGACTTATGAAGTGGTTGTGAGGACTGAGGAAAAGAAAGGAATCAAGGGCTGCAAAGGTGAGAGGTGCCATCTTCCGTGGGAAGTTTTCTCCAAGCATAGCTCTTTATTTTATGGTTCATAATACATCCATTAACATCTCTACATTTTCCTTTGTTTGCCTTTGTTAGAAGGGGGTTCAGCGTGTCCTCATTTGGAAAGTTAAAGTCAGTCTTTGATCCTTTTGCCTTTAAGCCTTCCCCTTCCCCTCTCCCTGGGGGAGGTTTTCCTCTTTCCTCCAGGCCATCTTGTCAGATGCTTCTGGGTGTGTTTGCCCAGTGGAGGAATCCTAGGGAGATTAAAACAGAAGCAGGAAGAGAGGAGTCA
The DNA here is from genome assembly GCF_016906955.1 of Phacochoerus africanus. Classification (NCBI taxonomy): domain Eukaryota; kingdom Metazoa; phylum Chordata; class Mammalia; order Artiodactyla; family Suidae; genus Phacochoerus; species Phacochoerus africanus. The sequence goes on along the minus strand of NC_062547.1, from coordinate 128,626,008 downwards.
GAGTATTTCTCCTCCTCTCTCTCCATGGGAGCCTGTCTCCAGCTGGCTGTGTCTCCTTGGTGGCTCCAGCCTCCATGAAGTGATTCCCTCTCCCAGGCTCCCCTAACACTTTGCCGCTTTGGTCCTCCACCCTAGTAAAGGCTCCTGTTGTTGGTAATACTTGGTTCACCTGCAAACCCCTGTTAGCATTTTAGCATTTACATCACTTGCGTGCCTGATTTCCTGTAATAACTTCCCTCCTTTTAAAAATTATAATTTGATTTCTGTTTCCCATGTTCAACCCAGGCTATTCATCAGGAAAGAAACAGTAACACTGGGACCTGCAAACTCTTAAGACTGGTGCCCAGTTTGCCTGTGATCTTACTATGCATTGGTATACATATGCACGAAAGATTCAACAGTTATATTTTTGAAAGAGAGATTAACTTAATAATAACATCAGCTTCGCCCTAAGGAATGTTTTAAGTAGCGTTTTGTTATCTAATTTTTCTCCTTAACATGTATAGAAATTAACTTAGGGCTTCACTCAGAATAAATGTTCCATAAATGTTAGCTGTTATCACCTGTAAAGCTTCTTTTACCACTTTTCCTCAATAAAATATTCTTCAGAATTCTGTAGTCCCAGAGAATACACACTTATAATTAACCTTAGGCCTAAGGGGTTCATGTGTAAATGATTTTGTTAAGAATATTATTTTATGAATCTCACATAAGGAAGAAAAGGAGAAGTTCCCTAATGGACGAAAAATGTAGTTGCTTGAGAATATGTTTAAACGTTTGGAATGGTGGAAAACTTCTGGAATTGCATAAGTGTTTCTGGTTGCACAATATTGCGAATGTACTTAATGCCACTAAACTACATACTTTAAAATGGTTAAAATGGTAGATGATGTGTTATGTATATTTTACCGCAGTAAAAAAGTTAAAAAAATGTTCGTAAGTCTAAAGAAAGCAGAAAATATGGAATATGGGGATGTCTGATTGATGTATTTTTAAAGCTGTGATTTTTAAATTGTGTGTATAATTGCATGTTAGTCTGATGTTCTTAATTTCAGAGCATAATAACAAAGAACATGTAAAGGAAAATGAGGCACAGTTTATTTCTTTTTCACTTCTGCCATCTGTTCACATTAGCCACAAAGAAACACCCTTATAAAATTCATTAAATTACCGAGTTATAATTCAATGCGGTAATAAGTCTTCAACACAAGGTGCACAATCGACGAATGACTATGGTAATGACATCATTGTAATGGTCATAATTACACGACAATTCAGATATTTGATCATTCAAAACGTCAGTAAAATAAGTATTCTTCTTTTCTGTCAGCCTCTAAATACCTCTATTCATTCTTTATTCAAGAATCTGTGGCTTCCAGGGAAGAGATAGAAACGCAGGGCAGCAGTGATGGAGACAAAGCTGGGAGAGGGGGAGGAGGATGGGGTTTTGAGGGACGGCAGGAAAAAAACCCTGCACCACGCACTTGGAGAGTAGAGAGATGAATGTGCATGGAGCCAGCCTAATTATTGCAGAGTGAAAGGTCATCAAAATCAATTTGCAGCATGATGTACAAAGGTCATTATCAGCCTCAGATTTTCTCTGCCCGTTTAAAACACAATAAAAATAAAGTGAGGGCTTTAATAACTATGATTAGTAAAGAAAAAAGCATATCATTGAGCCATCTGTTTAAATATTTGTGCTACCTTAGTTTTACTCAAAACAGCATGAAAGATGAGCAGGGAGGCGATTTTTTTGTTCTGTTTGTTTGCTTTTTAAATCCTGACATTTTCTCCACTGGTTGCCAAGATTTATAACACAGATGAAAGAGCCCCTCTAAAATTACTGCCCTTTGAAATCAATAGCACAGTATTTGTAACGACTTTCTTTTTATTAGAGAGCACTTCATTATTATTTTTATTATAATTTTATGGGACAGTCTGGAACAGAATTCATCATTCACTTATTTGAAGTATCTCACTTACTCAATGGCACAGATGGCCTGATCTGAGGAGATTTAATCACCCTATGTTAGGGCTGCCTTGATGCTATATAAATGCAAACCGTGAGAGAGACAGGAAGCTACAGTGCAACAATAACGCTATCCTAGGCATCCTTAGAGACTCAGGAAGCCAATTCATTCGGGAACGTTGGAAGTTAGAGTTATAAAACTGGATCTTTTTATTTTTCCTCTAAAAATTAATATCATAACAGTACCATATGGGGCAGGGCTTTTGAAGTTTTTAACTATGTCTATCAGTAAAAAATACATTTTACATTATGACTCAACACACACACAAACATTCACATATATACTGAAACAAACATTTTAAGAAGCAGTATTTGTCATTATTATATGTGATTCAGAAAGCTTTTTACTAATCTAATTTATTCCAGTTTTTTGTTTTTTTTTAATGCCAGTCATAATCTACTAAACTAATAAACGGGTCTGGATCCTCACATGAAACACAGATTTAGGTTCTTTGGTATATTAAGTGAACTAATGTATGTGAGTCCTCAGTGTCTATCTGACACATGGTAAACATTTGATATTTATAGCAGTTATTATGAGAAATGTCTTGAAGGGATTTTGCAACGTACTACAGTTTAAAGCAACCCGGAAATTATCTGCTTATCAAAGTGGCTTCTCTGAAATGGTTTTTCTTTTCTTTCTTTCTTTTTTTTTTTTCTTCTGTTCATATTGTCCTATCCTTGATCCCATTATCTGGTTTTGAAAAATTAAGCAATTGATTTTCTATAACAGAAGACCTAGATTGTAGACAGGAAGAACATAAATATGAAAGAAAAAGATCATTGAAAGACCGGCATTTCCTTTCTATTTTTGGCTTCCCGGTTCACTTACTTGTTAGTTTTTGTCTGTGTCGTATGATGTAGGCAAAAGGGGAGAAATGTAAGTTCCATAAAGTTGCATCTTTATAAAAGTTATTTGAAGTCTGTAAACTATGACCACAGATAAAAAAGAAAGGGATAATGTGAATACCCAGTTAGGGAAAAAAAATGCACTAATCTCCAACTTTTGGCTGCATTCACTCACTTTTCATAAGCCTAAAAAGAGACTTTTGAAATCATTCGGGTGACTGAAGTATTTTTGTCCTTAATTTCTGAATTCAATAAATACATATTTATTAAGAACCTGTTTCTGCCATAAGAAAATCTGTTTTATACATAATTAATTCTAGTTGAAATTATCCTCTCTAAAATGTTGACTTTTCTGCCTCACCTGTGACAAATTAACCACAGACCAAAAAATATGTAAACATGCTATTTATGAATTTTCTTGAAACTTACTCTTTTAGTTGAGAGTAAGATTCTGAAAATCACAGAAGCATGAAATTTGAGCTAGACTGAGACAGCATTAATCTGGATTAGCACTGAGAACCATGCAAAGTGCATTTTTAGGGAGATCAGTGAACAAACACCAAGAAGAGGTGATAAAAGTCAATGGGGAAGGCAAAAAAAGAATGTTTCTTTTCTATGAGCCCTGATGTTATTTCCATCCAGATGAGGAGAACATGAGAATTCTTCATTGCCCCTTTGTTATAGACTGAATGTTTTTCTTCCCCTGAAACCTGTATGTCCAAGCCCTAACCCCCAATGTGATGGTCTTTGGAGATGGAACCTTTGGAAGGTAATTAGGTTTACATGAGGTCACGAAGGTGGAGCCCCATGACACGTGGAACTGATGTCCTTAAAAACAGAGGAAGAGAGACCAAGGCTCTCACTTTCTCTATCACGTGAGGACACAGTGAGAGAGTGGCTGTCTGTAAGCCAGGAAGAGGAACTCTCAACAGGAACCAAATCTGCCAGCACCTTGATCTTGGACTTCCCAGCCTCCGGAACTATAAGAAATAAATATCTGTTGTTTAAGCTGCCCAGCCCAGGGTATTTTGTTGAAGCAATCTAAGCTGACTTATACTCATTTAATATCCAGTATTTGATAAGAGCTGATGAAATTTTACCTGTTTAACTTTAGTATAGCCATAAACAAACAAGATGTGGACCTTACCCTGATCTCTGTAATTACTAGAAGATAATAACAGAAATTATGAATGGGTTCAAAAAGGTGATGAAGCAGGCAGAAGCATGCTATGGATGATAAAGGAACAGGTGTTCTTTATGCAGGAGTGCAGTGTTAGCAGAAGCACATAAATTTAGGTAGGAAGGAGTAATGTCAAGCATTTTTCTAATTATTGGCTTTTATTTCTATAATCATATTTTTGCCCAAAGTGGCCATTCGGAAACCTCAAGTTCTCTAAAAATTCACATTAATAGGAATTTCAGCATAAGCTGGAGTTTATAAGGCACTGCTTGGTGAGCATGGGGTTGATTAAATTAAATGTTATTGATGTGGAGACTTTAAACCAGAAGCCCAGCTACAAGGAAGAAATGATCAGAAAAGGAGTTATGTGGTATAGTACCTCCATCTTCCTTCCCTACTCAGCCGAACTGAAGACAGGATTTCTTACGGTGACTCTGATTAACAAGGGGTGTGGAGTTGAAACATTCTACAAATGAAAGTAAGCCCTTCTCAGATTGATCCTTGAGACCAGGCTCTGCCAGCCATCCCCATGGTTAGTCACTAGATCACAGAACGTAGGTGTTATATTAGGCAGAAGAGTCTGGCCTACGCACAGACATTCCCTGGAGTCTGGTTTGGTGTTAAACACCCAGGCTCTAGATCCAAATTGCCTGGGTTTGCATCCGGTCTCTGTTCTTTACAGTTGTGTGTGGTAGGTGAGTCTTGACGTCCCCATCTGAAAAATGGAACTAAAAGATCGCACAGTGTTTTGTCAAAATTTAAATGATATCATCCAAGTAAGCCCTAGAATCAGGCCAATCTTCTCTACCTCTTAGACCTAGAATTTCCTACTTCAAAAACAATCTTGTGTTTCCTGCTGTGGTGCAATGGGATTGGCGGCATCTCTGCAGCATCAGGACGCTGGCTTCATCCCTGGCCCAGCGCAGTGGGTTCAAGGATACAACATTGCTACAGCTGTGACTTGGATCTGATCCCTGGCTCAGGAATCCCTATGTTGCCGGTGTCGCCAAAAAAGAAAAAAAAAAATTCTTCAGCAAAGGCTACATGGAATAAAGACTTTAAAAGAGAGTAGGAAACTACCTAGTCCAAGATAAGGAAAATAAAGTCCAGAAGGATTAAAATCCCTGCCTAAGATTATACTGTTATTAGTAAAAGTCAAAAGCCAAAACCCAGCTCTTCTGGTTTTCATCCCTCCACACGGTCTCCAGGGACAAGGAACGTGCTAAGGAGGCAGGCAGTCATCCTCCAGCGATACCCATGGGTACTTACTCTTGCCTTCCAGCTTGTCTCCATCTCGCCTACATCACTATTGTTAGCACATTTTTTTAATTGTCAGCAGTTTCATATTTTTCCAGCACATTGTTGTAAGCTTTGATTGTGCCTAAAGCATATCAAGTTTGAAGTCAGCAGCTCTCTGACCATAATTAGGCATTTAATTATTATTGCTGTAAAATGTGCTTTTCTGTTTGAATAGAGACGAAACACGTCAATCTCCACACTGCGAGAGGGTGTGTGCACACCCATTCTTTCTTCTATGTCTGACCTTTGAGATGAGACCATCGTGTTACTTCCTAAATACGTTTTCTAGTCATTCTGCTTCTAATACTGGCTTGTTAGCAAAGTTACCCTATGAGACCATAACCTACTTTAGGGGAGAAAAGGGGGAACATTTACAAACTCTGTCATATTTCTTGATTTTTCTTCGTTGGCACATGGATTTTAATTGTCACAAGTTGTTTCAGAGAATTGAAAGAATTAGCAATACCTTTGTCGCTCTTACTTCCTGCCCGCTCTCTCCTTCCTGCTTTGGTGAATGGCTTAAGGACAAAGTACGTGCTTCGCTAGAAAACAGTTTTTTCGGTACAATAATTTGTGCCTTATATCATATTATAGTGGTGAGTGTAAATTTATCTTTGAACCATGTTTTATTAACTTTTTCCCCCATAGAGTTACATCAAAAGAGTCTATAAATAAGTGATGCGCTCAGCCTGCTAGTTCTTACATGCATACCAATTACTTCTATTGGTTTCAAAACACGTAGTCAGTACTTTAAACAACCATGATAATATCACAAACTGAAATATTAAACATCTCCATCTCAGTATGCTGTCACCATGCAGACAACGATTAGAATTGGTAATCAGTTTCACTGCTGGTAAGTTGAGTGGCACAATGCATTTTATATCCACGCTATGTCAAACTCAATTAACATTCTAACAGTGTATTTCAAAGACACTCACCTAATCTCAGAGAACAATGCATTTATTTATTTCATGTTAAAAGCTCTTACATTTTATGAAGGGTTCTTGAAGCAAAGATATTTATTGTCACAATAATATTTAAGTTGGAGCTTCTGAAGAATTGTAAAAAAAAAAAAAATACCCTTCATTTAAAAAATCCTACTGTAGGTAATTTAGCACATCATGACTGTGGAAGACGAAAAGAACTTCACAAGCTATATACAATTTCAGAATTTTTAAATTATGTAAAGATCCTATCTCCTTACAAATAACACATTTCAAATAAGCCTAAGGTACATGATTTTTTTGTATATTCCTCCAAAATACACTGGAAATGAAATTGTACAAGAGTAAATTTTTAGCAGGTATGTACATTTACCAACTTGTTTATTTATATGCCAGAGTGTCATCTGCAATCACTAATGCATAGACCAGGTACGGAATAGGATTCATATATGAAATGAAAAACTATGCAGTGTTCTATAATACACATACGTAGGTACATGTATATGTGTGTGTTATTATGCCTTGCTTTCTCCATTGCATTTTAACAAGGCATAATAAGCTACCCAGTGTCAGATTAATTACTCACCCAGAATAATAATGACTAAATAATCAGAAAGTTTTTCAAAAATCAGGAGTTTTTCAGGGAAAACCACCAGATATAACTAATATATACTGACCTGAAGTTTCTATCAAGTATCAACTGTTAAGACAGTGGAAAAGCTTTGCCAACATGATGCCAGAACAGCTGGATTTAAAAAAATGGCGCTGTCGAAGGATCCATCTGTTTTGTCTACACAGTATGAACAGTCATATATTCAGAAACACTGGGCTGGTTGGCACAGTATAGACTAAACATCGCAAATTTAAAAGTTATTTCAGAATTAACATCTGGATAGTGGAACATTTTTTTCTCTACATCTGTATGTTTGCAAGTTGCACAGACACAGCTCTGATATACAGGATTACTTCTTCGTTGGCACATAGATTTTAATTGTCACAAGTTGTTTCAGAGAATTGAAAGAATTAGCAATACCTTTGTCGCTCTTGACATTTTTGCCATTTATAGTTCATTTGATATTATTGTCATTTAATCATATCTGCTGAAACCACAGTGTGGAAACATGTGTCAGTGAAAAGCCAGAGAGATGAAAATTAAAATCTTTTGTATTTCCGAATGAATTTTATTGAACATTTTTAGAAAGGAAATGGAAAAAAAAAAGAAATACCACATGTACAGATAACATTTTGTTTCAAAGTTGTTTTCCTAGTTGTGTCAGTATTTTGAACCTGGCAATGATAGCCAGAATCCTGTTTTGGCAAAGTAAATGTTTTAATGCTGTTTGGGTATATGTAGAAAAATGTTTTGAGAAAATGTGAAAGACAGAGTTCTTTGAATTTCCATTATTTCCTCAAGTTCTTGATGACCTATGCACATTTACTTTATTATCCTTAGAAGCAAGCCTGAAGAATCTAACCTTGCATAAAGGAGAATACACTGTAATTAGTGACAATAGGTGGATAATATGACAACTGGAGGGAAAAATTAATTTTCTGGCATGATTTTCTCTGCAGCATTTTTTGTTTTTTTCCTACAAAGTAGCACTCCATTAAAATAAACTATTTTTCTGAAGACTCATTGCTAGATGAGAAATTTCAGTCTACTTTCTTATGTGCCTTAACTCTCTGTAGAAAAGTTATTTTTAAAATTTAATACCAAGAAAAAAATTCTTTGTAATCCTGTACTCTTTCCCAGGAGGAAAAAAAAAAATCTTTTATTTCTTGTTCAGTAGTGACATTTCTGATGAAAGCATTTGTTTCAGCCAATTTATTTTTGTAGCAAGCTTGATTTTATGTAGCATCACATGGCTCAGTTCAATTGACATCTTTTTTGGTGTGAGCAGGCACATCTCCAGAACAAAACTAAGGCCCAACTTGAGAACTGAATGCAGGTATCTTCAACTGTGCATTTAAAATGTAGAAGATCCAAGACACACTGCTCAAAATATTACCACGAATCCAGTATATCCAAAGCTATTCGCTTGGCAGAAGAGTAGCACAACCCTGTGCTGAACCCACTCTAGCATAAGATTTTATTGATGCAATTGCCTGGAGTGCATTGGGCCACTATATCCATAAAAATAATAATTAAGCTGTGGGATGTATTACATTCCACGGCTTAGCACCTGAACTATGCTCAGAGCATTGATTAATATTTCTATTTATGTCTCGTTTTCTGTTGTTGAGTAAGGTACCTACAGGCCATCCATCATCTTTCATTTCCATTTTACTTTTATCACTACCTCTATTAAAAGGGAATCAAGAAAGCAATGGAGTTTCTTTTCTAATAAAACAATAGAACAGCCTAACTCCTGAGTGTGATTGAAATCTTCTAGGTTTAGTTGCATTTTTATTTGAAACTGATGAGTTGTAGTCATGCTCACTGATTCCATGCATAGCATGATGAAAGGAGGTTGTGACTAACACACCATACACAGTTTGTTTTTGAAGCAGCCTTCACAACTCAACCTCTCATGCATTCAGGCAATTCCTCACCATAATAGGACCAAAGGCAGCTTCCCACCAGCAGATCCCTAGATCTGAAAGCTGTCTTTCCCAGACCCTCCTGTAAACAGCTCTGATGTAAAACTCAGACTGCCTGGCACCCTCCCACTCTGCTTGTACACATTAATATTATCACTCTCCTACCGACCATGTGAGTATGGGGAACAACTGGGAGAAAAATCCATTCTGTGTCTAGTAGATTGCCCAGACTGGCTAGAGCTCTAGATAAAATACTGAGAGGACGGTGACTATAGACTTTCCTTCTTCTCGATCTTTGCTTTAAAATTTCCCCAATCATCCACAACAGTGTAACCTGTAGAATTTTCTTCCAAGTTTTGACACAGGACAGGGAGCAGTTATAAAGAAAGCTGCCTTACTTGACAAGCAGTGTTTTGCATTCCTTTTGAAGGCAATGGTGTGGCTCTCCAAGTCCAAGTCCACACCCAGCGAAGATGTAAAGCAGGAGGGAGGAGTAGGGATGCTTGCGTGTTGCATTTGAGGGGTGAGAGTTTCAGCCAACATCTAGGCTGGCTCATCTGCATTTTTGTTGTCTGGTATTTGTCCAAAAAAGGCTAGAAGTTGCCAGCAGGAGCTTCAGAGGGAGTTGGGGAGAATCACAGAAGCCAACTAATTAACTCACATGAGTGCCTGGGACAGGAAGTCTACAGTAACTAAGCAGGACAATTAGGGATTGAGAACCAGGTAGCAAGGCTCTATAGGATCAAGAAATTATGAGTTACTCAGAAAGGCAGACCTAATAACAGCAGATCCTGAAAAACAACAAAAAGAAACATACAAACAAAACAAAGCGTTAACAGCCAAAAGAGAGAACTTATTGAGGACTTGAAAGACAAGAGTCACCAGCAACTTCTTGAATGTGTGCAACAATGAAATTTTCTGATCCCTGACATCTGCCATCTCAAATGTTTTGGTCAGTATCACTGAGAAAGCCCCAGGATGGGGAAGGTGAGCTGAGAAAAACAGAAGAGTCTTTTCAAAGCAGAGTATCCTCCCTCCCAGTTTGGGTGGGAAGATCCCATATTTTGAATTTTTCCAGGTATAATCATCAATAGCATCTCCCATAACTCTCAAAAAAAAAAAAGAATCCTGGTTTCATTGACACGGTTTAGGGTCATCTTATTTAGAGGGCTCCAATTTGGAGGAAAGGGGGCAGGAAATAAGGAGACAGTCATCATCCATTTATTCAATAAATAGATATCGATCGTTTACTCCGAGCCAGGTTCTGGTGATACTGCTGTAAATTAGATAACCATATCTGCTCCCACAGAGTCAATTATTTAACAACGAAGACAAATAGCTGAAAGGGACAGTAAATCCCAGTTATAGTCTGATTAAAACTACTTTAATAAAGGATAACCAGATGGTAATTTGAGACTGATATCAGAAAATAACATAAATATTCCCAAAGCATGAAATCTAAAACATCAAAAGCTGTAGATAACAGGATGCATACCTGACCTTCTAGCCCTTGTAGTGAACTGGACAGCATATCCCCTTGTTGCACTCCACCCCAACTTGATAGGTAGGTAGGAGCTGGTAAAGTTTCTTTAATAGATATAGGAGTGATTTAGTCTGTTAGCCTGTCCATCTGCAAATATTCATGAGTGGCTACAGTGCTCCGAACACTTGGCCAGCTGGGTGTGCCATGGCCAACCAATAGGCAGACTTTATTTTCACAGAGCTGAATTAGTTGTGTTCTGGGCAGGCAGAACTATCCTAAATACTTACAGACTAGCATTACTGGATAGCTAAAAGTCAAACCAGGCATACACGATTTTTGAAAGTAGTTTATATTTTGTATTTTTACAAAGCAAAAAATAGAAATTTTTTTAACAAAGTATTTCTACTGCAATCCTACCAGGTGCCTAAAAATTTCATTGGATTAACAAGCACTCTCTCAATTTCTACATTTTAGTAGGAAACTTAGTGGAGATGGATCTTTATTGAAGGGCAGCTCTCAAAAAGAGATTGTAACGGGCAACTGCTCCATGAAATAAAACAATAAATAGTTAATAGGAGGTAGAAGGCAGCTACAAGGGAAGGCAATGATCCTAAAGGGGACTAAGCAGAGGAGAGGGCTATAATTTGGTGAAGGAGGGGAGAAGAGGAGTGGGCTGTAACCAAAGAGCAATCTGCCTCCTGCTTGTACATTATACAATGTGAAATTTTAGGTGACTATTATCTAATGTACAAATTAAAATGAGCACTGGCACTAGAACTAGACTAAAATCCTCCACTACCCCTCCTTAATTTTAGTAATACATGGCATACTTGGAAAAAAAGAAAAAGAAAAAAAGCAATTGAGGTAGTTATCATGAAAAATAGACACATAACTGTCCTAGGTGTCCCTTTACTGGCTTCCCAAATTACACGTCTCTGTGTTTAAGAACACGTGGTATGTCAGAGTGTGGAGGGGTGCGTCTTTATTTTTGTGCTTAAGAATTCCAAGTATCTTTATTTAGCCCCAGGTCTGACATCTTGCCCCAAACTTCCTTCATTGGGATTGCCTGCCAATTCTGTTTATCCATTGCCTTTGGCCTCCTGCTGCCTAGCACAGCACCTGTTACACTATTACCTCCCACTCGATTGCTGTCCTCTGAGAGGTAGGGGAACAGTTGATATGGCATTTACAGCTGTCCTCCCACCATTGCTGTACCTCCATCATTTCCAGCACACTGGCTTCATTCATATCTGCACACCACACACCTTCCCTCCTGTCACAACATCCAAGATAGTGAGGTCAGGAGGACCTCCTGAAACTGAGTTAAATCTTATCATTATCCCACACTACCAGTACTAAATGCTATTATTTATATTAAAAAAAAAAAACTATGTGTAACTGTATTTCTTCCCCAAACAGAGAATTATTATTTAGATTAACCCAAATACCTAATGATATAATAAAGCCGAGTTAGTGTAAGAGAAAAAATTACAAGCATATATGCAGAGTTTCAAATCAAACAACTAATTGACTTCTTTAAAAAAATCTCTTGGAACCAAACTCTTAAAACCATTAAATTCCTTTTGTTTCGATTCCTTAATCATCAAGCAGGCTGCTGATCTTAGTCTACTTTCCCCAATGGGAGCAGTACCCCGATGGGTTGATTCAAGTATTCCAAGCTACTTACTAGTTAGAATTCCCAGTGTAAATGAATAACTTCTCAAGGTGGCCTACAGCGACTGCCCTGGGATGGTAACTGCTGTGACTCTGCTCTCTGCGGGATCATGACAAATGCCTGGAGCCAGCCAATTACTGGACAAGGTAGAAAAGTTACCTTGTTTCCAGGGCACTCACAACATTTAGGGATTCAAAAACTGCCATATCATTCAGAGTCAAAGAACACTAGTGACCGGACTCATCTCAAAACCATAGCTGATACCCAGGTGAGAGTGAAATTTGGTTGAAATCAAAGGAGAAAAAAAAAATTCATGTTCCTCAAGGGTGACAACCAGTTTGTATTTATTTTTGAAACCTTATAGTCTGGCATAATTCTTCCGAACTAATTTAGTTTCTAACTATAAGATTTTTGTCTATTTACCACCTATGCTAAACTTAGGTGTTTTTTTAAATAAACATTAAATTACTTTTTTAAACTTGCCAAATTTGATGACTTCTTCCAGAATTTTGTGTGCTAAGTTATATTTTTATTTATGCATATGTCATGTATCTATACATTTTATCTGTACAATCACTTTAATAAAGTCATCACATATATGATCAGTGAAACACACAATTACGCTTAAAGGAAATGTTCGTTATTCTCAGCACCTGGAAATCAGAGAGCAGAGGCTGATAGATGATGTAGTAGCCCAGCCCCATACCCCAAGAGTACCCAGCTGACCCTGCCCCCTTTTCCCATGAACCTGGGACTCATCCCAGACTCCCTCTGAGACCATTACTCTAGATAACTGCTTTGAATAGTCAGAATGGCCAAGGGGTAAAACCTGCTTACCATCCTGACTTTAGCAAATTTTCTAATGGACAGTAGCTCTCAAATTTGTCAAGGCTTTTGCCAAGTGCTTTATGGGATGGTAACACTCTTGACCAGTTAAGAGTAGTCTGAGGCTATTGAGATTTGCAGGAACAGTGGTGTATTTCACTGGTCACTATATCCTGTGCCTGAAAAATGCATTTGCAAGACACAAGGCTCAGGTTAGAGATGTTAGCAAGTGACCATGTCCAGAGACTTTTTTTTTCATCAGATCTGGAAACCTAGACAGGAAGAAACACAGAACACATTGACTTGAAACTGGGTGGGATTTGTCTTATATGTTTCTTTCTTTGTTTGGATTAAAAACCTAATAGGTTTGGTTTCTAGCAAAAGCCTGCTCCTAATTTTATCAACCAACACTGTGAATATCCATGACACTGTAAATATCCATGACGTGGGTGTTAGGTGGATTAGGTAGGAAGGGATAGAGCTAGAATCAGCCTGCCTCAAGTGATCTGTGCTGTTACCTCTTGCCTGTCGGGTCCGACAATGACATTTTCTAAGGTGATGGACAGGTTTATGAAGGATTTTTCTTGTTTTACTAAGAGGCTATCAATTTGTCATCCCATGATAATGTTGGTTGACTGATAATGCCACAAAAGATGTTTTTTTTCTTTTTCCACACTTTGTCCAAGTTATTTTATAACCCAACATTTTCAAAAAGGCCACTCCTATCTCTTTAGCAATCCAAGCATTTGCTTTAAATGGGAATTCTCAGGCTGCAGAGTGAGCAGTAAAAGGTAGAATTGAGCTAGACATGGACATGACAAGGTGCAATATTCAGTGCGTATATCAGATTTAATTTTGCTTGAGAAACGAATTTCTTCAGCTTATTTTTTAATTAGCTTAAGCAACTGCATTCTGGAGCCAATAACACAGGCTTGTGGGAACTGAATTACTGAAAAGGTTCTGAGCCCAGGCTCTAAATCACAGGCCTTGAGCTGATCTCATAATTAACACCGAGCCGAAGCACTGCATCAAATGCTGCAGAAAACACTGCCAAAGGGCGGATGGGGAACAGGCAATCATCAGACCCAGGCAGGAGCATCTCAGGGACTACAAAGCTTTGCTGAACGTTGGAAAGTCAGTTACATCAACGTGCTAAGCAGTTAATGTCCTGTCAGGCACATCTGTGTTTACTGCCATCAGATACTCCCAGCTGTTCACATTGCCTCTGTTTGATGGTCATTCTGGGACCTGCCTGATGTTGGGAAGCATGTTATTAGACAAGTAAATTCCTTACTGAAGATTGATCAAGGAGGGATGTAAACTCTGGGATGTTGGAGTTGGTTCATAAACTCAAGGACAGAGACGTGTGCTGGCAATTACAGAAGGTGAATTTATTTAGGACTCTTGATCAGAGCTTTTAGGAGTCTGTTATTGCTTTGGTGTAAATCATGCTTTGAAATCATTCCTGTAGTCAGGTTCTTTTAGGGCACCTCAAGTAGATATAAAACATTTCTTTCCTGCAGGGACTGGAAGCAGTCAGGCGCCCTGCTACTAGCCAGATAAGGGAAAAGAGCCATTGAGCTGCTAAAAGCAGCCTCTTAATCACAGCTGGTTACTGAGGCCAGGTGCCATGGATTTAGGAAAGAGAGAAGCGTGTCCGTGCTGAGGATCCTTAGTTTGCCCAGCCCACATCTCTGCTCGGCCCTTCTCTTCCACACTCAGTGCTCAAGGAAGCTTCGCAGGACATCTTAGCCCTCTGGCTTTCCCTTGAGCTCAACCCATGGGGGCCCCTGGCAGGAAGGACGCGGAAGGTAAGAGAGCCTTTCCCACTTTCTGGCCCTCCTTCCCAACTGGCTCTATGAAAGGTCACAGAGCAAACGCTCCAGGATTCTCTTCTTCCAGCTTTCTTTGAGCCCAGGCAGTATCTGCAGCTCTTTTTGTTCCCACGGTGCTGACCCTCCCCTCTGGTCCCCGTACCCAGCCCACACATCTCTTCCTCAATGAAACCCTCCTTTTACTATCCTTGTCCGAGTATACCAGCCTCTTGGGACCCTGAATGGCATAATATCCCTGCCCCAAACAAATGGACAGGCTCTCTAGGGGGAAAAAAACTAATTGATGCTTCACCAGGGGATGAGACTGTGAAGTCCTTGCTGTTTCCTCCCACTCTCTCTTTCTCCCCCCAGTATACTTCCAGGAGAGAGGAAATAGGAAGAAAACCTCACAAGTCAGCATCATTCTCAAGAGCTGGACATGGTCTTACACAAACTTTCACCATCAGTCCCAGGGGCTTTCCACCCCATTCCATTCTTGCTCTCTGTGCTCTTTCTCCCCAGGCAGCCTAACTAGAAACCTCTGGCATGTGCTCTGGACAAGAGATACAGTCTGATGTGACCCCAGATGTCCTGGTCTGTGCAGAAACTAGACACCCAGTTACAGTTAAACTGAAATATTCAAGTTTGGACTCCCCTACTACTACTTACAACTGTACTTGGCCATTTGGGTGCATTGGTCCGAAGAGTTGGTTAAAACAATTTAACATAAATGCAAAGATGCCACACAAAGTACGAGTAACCAAGCCCTTTCCTACCTACTTATTGTAGCTGTTTCCTGCTCATGCACAATTATATCTGGTGGCCTGTTATCAGCGGATAGGCTTTGGTTTCAATCCCCAACCCAAGAGAAATTGAAAGATGCATATGAAGAGGGAAGTGCTCAGTGGTGGTATTGACTGTTACCTTCTTCATACAATTTTTCTATGCTTAGGATGTAGGACCTGGATTTTTCCTGGCGTGATCAGAATCCTCAGAAAGCTCCCACTGGTCAGAAGAACTTCTAGCTGCTCTGTGCTGCCTTTATTATTGGCTATGGGCCACCTCCGTGGAACTGCTCAGGTCTCCCCAGGTACAGCAATTTCTTTTCGGCAACTTTATTGTCAAATAGCCTGCCTTCTAGGTATGTTGTTATCACTGTAGTCAATCGATGTTTCTGACATTATTCTTGGCAAGCTCAGTTTTCCAAGGCCCTGCTCAGAAAGAAAGTATGAAAAGCCTGGTACTCTTTTATGCACTTTTTCCTTCTTGTGTGCTGTATTTTACAAGGATAGAGGTGACGAAATTAAAGTTTTGAAGAACATGGCACCACTGAATAAAGACTCTCTTTATCCCATGAGAGAGTACTGAGGTGTGAGGAGTTTTAGTAGACAGTTGGAAATTGTTCAGTTTTCTTTTAATCATATGTAGTAGATTGACCAAATTTATCTCATATCAAAACTCACGTATGCAGTGAAAACATGAATACTTTATTTTGTCTTAAACCAATCTGAGCTTCCAACCCCGTCACTATCCCCTCCCCAAGCCTTGCCAACTCCCCATCTCCCACCTACTGTTTAGAGGAAAAAAAAATTGCTCTATATTCAATCCTGTTGAAAGTGTCATCCATTCTGATAACTTAAGCAGCCTGTTAGTAATGTTTAGTCTTTTGAGTAAGTGTGGGTTTCTCTGAGGTAGCCCCCATCCCCTTCTTCTTCCCTTGTGATGTCTGGGCATGTTGGCTGAAAGAGGTGGCTTAGAAAACTCGGCAGGAGTGGAGAAGAGTTAGGGCCCTTTTATCCCAACTGTTCTGCCTTGTATCCATTTATGTGCCACTTACTCTGAAAGTGTTCTCAGCTGGAGTGACTTGTGATTTTTAACTCACTTCACTTAGCACCTATTAGTATTCTCTGGTTTGGATTTGGGTTTGTGCTCTTTCTACAGACTTCTGTGAGATGCAGCTTTGACTTTGATTTGACCCCGTCTTGGTTATCCCCTCAGCCCCCCATGCCAGAGAGCATCTTACCTCCCCTCTTCAATTCCTGCAGCCTCTTCTCCAGTCAGACTCTACTTCTATATGCCATGCCTACACCAGTTAGGAACCAGGGGTGCTTGGGAAACTAAATACAGGCGGTCCCCTCTGCCTGGACCACCACCTTGGCATGATCTTTGCTTTATCAGGGTAAGAAGGTCTCTTCTCAGAGTCACACATGCAGATAAGGGCAGGAGCTGATACCCCCAATAGTCCATTCGAATGTATTTAACATGACTTCTCTTCTCCATGATGATACCCATAGGGGAAAAGTCAGGAGACATCTCCATGGCCATATAACTTGTCTTTCTACCTACCTCTGTCTCATCATACAGATTTTCTGGGATCATAAAGAAAGCCCTTATTTAAATGCTAATGTGTACCTTTCTTAGTAATTCCTGCTAAGCCCCAGTAATATCAGAAATATCTTCTCTATACCATATGAATTAGCCAGGTAAAGCAATGCCAACTGTTGTAACAACAACTCTAAATCTTGGTCACATGATGCGGGACAGATTTTTTTTCTCAGTCCCATCACTGTCCAGTGGACTGGTGGGTTTTTGGAGACCAAGATGCTCTGCTGCATGGAGTTATTCAGGGCCCTAGGGTCCTTCCAACTTGTGGCTGTATCATCTTCTCCAGGACTCAGTATATCTGAGTTCTCCACTGGGTCCTCTGCATTTGGCTGCAGCTGAGGAGTGCCCAGGTTCGGAGGCAAGGCCCAAAAGTAATAAACATCGCTCCCCTCCACCCTCTATTAGTCCCTTAACTGAAAGAGAGACTAGGAAACACCATCTTCCTGGGTGTCCAGGAGCAATACGACACAGGTGTGATGAACATATGGCAGTGTCTCTGTCACAATCTAGTGATACAGTCTATTAACTGAGCCCACCAAGATAGAGTTGACATTGTAATGGCGAGGTAAGGAATGGGAAGAGAATAAGTGAATTTTAAATATCCACTCTCAAGCTATAGGCTTCCTTTTCAGAAGCTAAATATCTTTCACTTCAAGTTCCTCTTCAAAAGAAACACTAATCTCCCCTGGGAATATGGGTCTCTACTGTGAGCTTGTGTGATGGTCTGGTATGCAGGCATAGAGGAAATAATTTTTAATAATTTAACAATTACTGCATTAAAATAAAATTGGAACAGATTTAATGATCCTTCCTCAACACAAATATGAATATGAAAATGAACTAGAGCATAGACAAGGGTCATTGAAGGAAGGGTCACTGGTTAGAAATCATTTAGTAGAAACATTTTGCAGATAAATCCTGGCCTACACCTAAGGCTACTTCAGAGATATGCAACCCATGCAGTCGTTCAAAAGGACTTCATGCTTGATTCTGTTACTACCATCGTGAAATTTTTAATAATTTTTTAAATGGGGCCCTTCATTTCTCTTTGGCGCTGAGCCCCACAAACCGTATCTGCCCACGTGTGGTCTTGTCCAAAGGTGATGAGATAGATCTGGATGCTGAGTGCCTTGCAACCACATTCTGAGAAGCCCCTGGGATTTGGTGGCAGTTCCTCCAAGGCCTCTGCATGATGGAGATGGAGGGGAATGGAGAAAATGTTCTGCTGCCCACTTTTTTTGTTGTGTGCATGAGGTTTATGCATAATGACGCATTTGAAGAATGAAATCGGTGCTAAAACGAAGTTGAAAACCTTTGGAATATACAATTCCTCTCTTCTTTGGTACTGTAACAAAAAGTCAACTGCAGTGAGGTGAAAAGAGATCTAAAACTTGGTTTCAGAGCAGCCGGGTTTATTTCCCAATTCTGTCATTTATTCACTTTGAGACCTGACGCATGACTTAGTATATAAATATGTTTTAGGAGTTACCATCGTGGCTCAGTGGTTAACGAATCTGACTAGGAACCATGAGGTGGCGGGTTCAATCTCTGGCCTTACTCAGTGTGTTAAGGATCCGGTGTTGCCATGAGCTGTGGTGTGGGTCGCAGATGTAGCTCGGATCCCGCGTTTCTGTGGCTGTGCCATAGGCCGGTGGCTACAGCTCCGATTAGACCCCTAGGCTGGAAGCCTCCATATGCCGTGGGTGTGACCCTAGAAAAATACAAAAAGACCAAAAAAAAAAATATATATATATATATATGTATGTATGTTTTAAATAGGTTTCTTGGAGTTCCTGTCATGGCTCAGTGGTAACGAACACGACTAATATCCATGAGGACCCAGGTTCGATCCCTGGCCTCACTTGGTGGGGGATCCAGCGTTGTCATGAGCTGTGGTGTAGGTCGCAGATGTGGCTTGGATCCCATATTGCTGTGGCTGTGGCAGGCCGGCCCCTGCAGCTCAGATTCCGCCTCTAGCCTGGGAACTTCCGTATGCCATGGATGTGGCCCTAAATAAGTAAATAGGTTTCTTTATTTTTAACCATTTCTATGTAAAACTAATACAAAAATTGATGATTAACTATCAAAGGTGTGAAAAAGAAACAATAGCACATATTTGATTCCACATTTCTTGGCTGTTGATTATAGGCCTTACATGACAGGTATTATTAATAGCATTGTATTGTCAACTCCACAGAAATGTTAAAGTGAAATGTACAAGTTATCAGTCAAATGTGGTTTTCCAAAGAGTGCTTAATTAAATGTCATTTAGTACTTAAAGTGTTGAGAAACATCACTTCTGTTCCCCAGTGCCCAGAGTATACTAACAGAATTAGAATCCTAGAATTTGGCATCAGCTGGCCACCACAGCCAGCTATTTCTGAAAAATAAATGAATCTACTCTCAGCCAGTGTACCCTTAATGAATTCTAGAACCCTCTGTGAATTCTAGGACCCGCTGTGGCCTTCCTTCTTGGGGACGAAAAGGAAGACAGATCCCCATTTGGTTCTTCTTCCTCGATTTTGCTCCTTAAGCTATACCAACACAGTAAAGTGAAAACCCTGTACAAGTTGAAAAGACTTTCCCCCAAGAGCAGAGCTTCCCTTGCTTTATTTCCCCCACAGTGGGTCCCGTCCCAGTTTTTCAAGACCTTCCCATTTCAGAAGGCTCTTCCCAAACAGTAGACAGCTTTGTTTCCCTCACCAGGAAGAAGGCAGGGGGACAAAGTGGTATGAAGAACTTTGAAGGAAAAAATGAAAACACCCCAGAGAGAAATAAACCCCAAAGGAAATCAATCTAAAGAGTACTCCCCTGGCAGGGGTAGCCCTTAGCCTCTTTGTCCACTCTCCTGTAGGGTAGTGGTCCTATTGTCCTCGCCTGCAATGCACGTAGCAGACAGGTCCCCAGGTTGGGGGTAAAGTGAGCTACATATAGAGCAGACAAAGCCTTGAGTTCTCCATAGAAGTAAGAGTTTACAGTCAACATAAATTTCTGAATTCATGTGACTAGATCCTTCTTTTCCTGTCTTCCTCATCTGTGATGGCTTCCAGGTTTGTAGCTGGGAGCCCTGGGGTCTCATATGACTTGAAGTTGCCATATTGATTGAATATTAAAGGACTGTCAGAGGGGTTATTAGTAGGAGAACAAACATGATAATACTGATATATCTAACATTTATGAGCATGTATTGTACCTATTAGATAAGAACTGTTACATTATTTTATTTCACCTTCATCAGGTATTATAATAATACCTGAATCAAAGGATATTGGTATTATTATTTTCTAAATTTCTGAGTGAGAAAATAGAAGCTCAGAAAGATTAACTGGCTTGTCCAAAGCTGCACAGTTTGTGCATGAAAGGGTCAGGATTTATGCCTAGGATTCCTGGGAATCAGAGGCCATGCCCTTAGCCTTCTCTTAACTGCCAATTCAGGGCGTAAAAATAGCATGGCTGCAGGAACCATAAAAAGGCCACTAGACTTGGTAACCTCAACTTTAAATTTATATCTAGGACTACAAAAAAGCTCAGGTACTTTGGCAATTTTCTGGTGAACTTTATCTGGGACTAGAGTCAGAGTAAATCAGTCCGTCCTACCTGTTGGCTTGGTGCTTACTAATTTCTTATTTCCTTTGAATAGTGTCTGTGTTAGTGAAGGCATTGTTCCCAGTGGGCAGGAGGTGATTTTCCTAATTCTTTTTCATTTTTCAAACTGGAAGACACAATTTGCATTTATATCCTGGTCCTGCAAATCCACCATGGGTCTCTTTAGCTCAAAGCTTCTGTTTTCACAGTAAAGCCCATTCACCCCATTCATGCCACCACAACATGGTGTGTAGCTTGAGAATTCAATATAAATCATATTTAATCATACTTTGATCACATTTTTATTACCATTTAAGAGTTTTGTTCTTTTTTTCTACTTCTTGTAGTTGGTAGGGTTAGGTTGTTGATTTCAGATTTTTCTTGTTTTTTTGGGGGGAGGCCTGGGTGACTCTCTCACTAAGAACTGCTCTTGTGGCATCCCATAAAATTTTGTATGGTTGTATTTTCATTGTCAATTGTGTCAAAGTATTTTTTAATGTCCTTTTTGATTTCCTCATTGACCCATTGGTAAAAGTTTGTCTAAGAGTTAATAAGAAAATCTACTCCTTTTACATTTTCTTATATATAATTACTTTTATTTTTTTCCACTATAGCTGACTTACAGTGTTCTGTCAATTTTCTACTGTACAGCATGGTGACCCAGTTACACGTACATGTATACATTCTTTTTTCTCGCATTATCATGCTCCATCATAAGTGACCAGACATAGTTCCCAGTGCTACACACCAGGATCTCATTGCTAATCCATTCCAAAGGCAATAGTCTGCATCTATCAACCCCAAGCAACCCATCCATCCCACTCCCTCAACCACAAGTCTATTCTCCAAGTCCGTGATTTTCTTTTCTGTGGAAAGGTTCATTTGTGCCTTATATTAGATTCCAGATGTAAGTGATACCATATGGTATTTGTCTTTCTCTTTCTGACTTGCTGGCTCAGTATGAGAGTCTCTAGTTCCATCCATGTTGCTGCAAATGGCATCCTTTTACATTTTGGTGACCTTGATTCAAATATGAAAAGATAGCTCTAAAACATTATAGCCTTTACACAAATGAACCCTTGCACAGAAAAGAAAATCATGGACATGGAGAACAGACTTGTGGTTGCCAAGTGACAGGAGACGGGAGTGGGATGGACAGGGTGCTTGCGGTTAATAGATGCAGACTATTGCCTTTGGAATGGATAAGCAATGACATACTGCTGTGTGGCACTGGGAACTATATATAGCCACTTATGATGGAGCATGATAGTGTGAGAAAAAAGAATGTATATATGTATGTGTGACTGGGTCACTTTGCTGTACAGTAGAAAATTGACAGAACACTGTAAGTCAGCTATAGTGGAAAAAAATAGAAATTATTAAAAAAGTAAAATAATAAATAAATAAATAGAACATTATACCATTAGAGTATAATAAGCATTTTAAGATAATACTAATCCTATGCCAGAATCTCTGGCAAATAAAACCACTCATGTTGCAACAGAACAAAGGGTGGGGGAAAAAAAATGTAATTGTAATGTATACATGTAAGGATAACTTGATCCCCTTGCTGTACAGTGGAAAAATAAATAAATAAATAAATAAATAGTTTCCTTGTAGTCAAAAAAAAAAAAAAAAAACCACTCAAGTTTTTAAACAAAAATTTCCTGCTAGACTATACATGAAGACAGGATGTGGTTCACCACTTTATGCTCCCAGCCTGGTACAGGGCACAGCATGTAGTAAACAATCACCAAAGAGTTTAGAAGAATAAATACAGAACTGCAAATCCCACTTGTTCTCTTTATAGCCCCTTTCTCATATTCTAGGACTGACATTGTAGGAAGAAATTACTGGCAATAGCTCATTTTAATTTACAAAATTTTTTCACAAGGCCTTTTCTATAAATTGAAATTTTAACTCAGTCAAATCACTCCATCACCCAGTATCATTGATCAGTGATTATAGTCAGGGCATCATGCTAGGTTACACATGGTCTTACCCAAGGATAAGTTACAACCTCCCCTATGGGGCCTTGTTGTTATTTTTATCTTTCCCTGGATTTTGACTTGCTTCTAACAGCCACCTGCTTTAATAGGCTATCTGTCTAGACATACGGGTTTACTAAAAATAAGTTTTACCAATTTGGGATTGGTAGGTAGGATGTTACCTACAAAAATAATCAGATTTAATGTGTTAAGCTGCTTTGTACCCATTTCTATTATAAGTCCTATAAACAAAAAAGTTCATTAAATTTCTTTTACTTCATCGTTGTAGTACAAAAACTCCCAAACTCCCAATCCTCCCTTGCTAAGCAGATGCTGAGAAATAGGTAGCATCCTTAACAGAGACAAGAAAGAGGTCACAGATTCTACTTTTTTTTTTTTCTTTGCTATTTCTTTGGGCCGCTCCTGCAGCATATGGAGGTTCCCAGGCTAGGGGTTTAATCGGAGCTGTAGCCACTGGCCTACGCCAGAGCCACAGCAACGTGGGATCCGAGCCGCGTCTGCAACCTACACCACAGCTCACGGCAACACCGGATCGTTAACCCACTGAGCAAGAGCAGGGACCGAACCCGCAACCTCATGGTTCCTAGTCGGATTCGTTAACCATTGCGCCACGACGGGGACTCCCTACTTTTTTTTTTTTTCTCTTCATTTCCTCTTACAGGGCTGTCCTGATTTCCTTTAGGCCTTAGGCCTATTTTCAAGGCTGCTTTCAGCTTTATGTAGTTCTAATGGTTCCTTCTTTACTTGAGCTCCACATTACACATTGTTAATGCCAAAAAAATGTTTCCACCGTTCTTGTCACCATCACTTTCTTACTGGGTGTGCCTGCATCAGTAAGTCCAATGGCAGAATCTCATTTCTTTGAATAGCTTCTCAATTTCATGCACCTACCATAAAAACAAGCAAATTGACACCCTGCCAGGAGTAGCCAGAGGAGATCTTAGAAGAGAGTTCATAATGACACTGTTGCCATATTGCATGCCTGTAAATAATTCATTAAGTCAACCACCCTTTTGTTTTAAGCAAACACAAGCAGATGCCATTTTAAATTGGATTCAGACAACAGTCTTCAGAAAAACATTATTGTAATATGACACTTAAAAAGAATAACATATTTGCTTTATTGATTTTTGCAGTAGTACTGCACGGTGATTACTTCTGTTATCCATTTTGCCTGACTCATGGGCTTTGTCCTTCGCTCTTATTATTTTATACTTGTGTGAATATGTGTGGAATTTCATTGTTAACAGCAAGAGTGTGAAAAGATCATGAGATCAGCTCATAATCAATCAAGTAAACCCAAGTGATTTACCTGGTCAACACTATCAGTAAGTTTGTAAAACTTAGTCCCAGAACAGAACTATGCTGACTTCTTGATTCAGAAGAATAGATGTATCCAGACTATAAAGAGAAATTGAAGAGTTTCTAAAAGAGAAACATCTCTTTCTTATTTTAAGGATTCATATGTTACTGTATTGTAGATTAACCAATGTATGTGTAACAGTCTCATAAAGTTTGCAGCCAAAAAAATAAGGGTTATATTTTCTAAAAGGTAGATTTGTCTGTGCTGACAGGACAATTTACTTCTTGAATTTATGTATTTATTAATACTACATTTTGTTCCAGGAAAAATTTTATCTGATTTACTCCTTGAAATGGCCATTTAAAAAATCTGTATTCAATAAACTGATTCATATTGATTAATACAGTAGTTTGCAATCTTAGCTGTACATTAGAATCACATGTGAGAGCTTTTATAAAATACATGTGCTCTGTGCCAAGGGCTTGGATTTAATTGGTCTGAATGGGCTCTGGGCAATAGAGTCTATAAAAGCTCCCCAGATATTTCTTCTGTGCATCTGTGTTAAAAACTATTGAAATTGTCTATTGACTAGATATTTGCATTTATTTGGGATGATCATCATAATTGGGAAATTTTTAACACATTTGAACTTAGTTATTAGCAGACAATGGATTAAAATTATTATCATGAAGATATGTATACAATTATAGGATGCTAGAACTGGAAGCAGATTTGGAGATAGGGCTTCTCCAAGGTATAAATGAATAGACATTCTAGAAGATTGCAATGATAGTTAGTGGTAAGTCCAGCTTAGAATCTTAAAATATATTTGAGAATTCTTGCCCTGTTGTTATTCTGTTATACATAGAATTTGGATTGGTCAGAGTGGTGATAAATGTAAAACCCTAGGTGCAATCTAGCAAGGTCAAAAGGTATAGAGAAGAAGCAATCAAGGAATTCTAGAGAAACAAGAGCTCACGTCTCAAAAGTCACGGAGCGGAGAGAAGAAAACAAAGAGGAGGTGAAGAGTCAAGTGTCAGCTGCCAAAGTGGCTGCAGAACACTATGACAGCAGGAGCTCAAGGTAGAGTCTAAACTAAAAGTTGTCAGAGATGAGGCAGAAAGTTTGGAAATGGGCACAGAATTATAGCAACAGTCAGAGAGGTGGAGGTGCTTCTTAGAGTCAGTGAATGAATGGCATGCTTCCTATGTAAGCTCAGATTAGATTCAGTATGTGGGTCGGCCTGGGCTCTAGGCACAGGCTAGGTCGTATGCCTGGCTAGAAGACTGACAGAGATAGGGTAGGGGAAGCTGTTGTTAGTCAGCAGTACTCAGAACCTTGATCGCCAACCACCCTTGGGCGAGAGAGATACCCTTGTAAGGGGAAACCCTAGCCAGTTCTGATTATCACCGTTAGTGAATAGATGAGAATAGTAGTACTGGGTTTATTAGTTCCTACAAGTCTCTCATGGAGATTAAAAATGAATGCCAGTGGCCTCTTGACCTGTAAAGCTAAGTTCCTCTTTTCTGTTAGCATCTATAAAAAATAGTAAAACTAAAATTTTGAAATGATCTTCTATTACTGTCACTTCAAATACTAGTATGATAGTCACTTTAGTAGATAATTATTTATGTCATTCTGTAGGTTTTATGCATCATACATGCACTAAATTTTATTCATATTAACCTAATAAAATAACTTTATCCCCTTTTCTTTGTAATACTTTACAGTGTACATTTTCCTCCCTGAAAAACAAAGAAGTCCTAGAGTGAAATATTTGAGGCAAACTGATAGAGATGAAATAGAAGAATAACTAAATTTCTTTTCAAAAATAGGTGGACTAAATATATGTTCTCTATAATCTTAAAAATTATTTTCTATTTAAGAATCATTCTATAATATATGCAGGATTTTTAATTGTGTGTTTAGTAATGGGTTTTCAGAAAAAAAAATTTTTAGACTGCATCATAATAACTTTTGAGGGAGTTCCCATTGTGGCGCAGTGGTTAACGAATCCGACTAGGAACCATGAGGTTGCGGGTTCGATCCCTGCCCTTGCTCAGTGGGTTAATGATCCGGTGTTGCCGTGAGCTGTGGTGTAGGTTGCAGACGCGGCTCGGATCCCACGTTGCTGTGGCTCTGGCGTAGGCCGGTGGCTACAGCTCCGATTCAACCCCTGGCCTGGGAACCTCCATATGCCGCAGGAGCGGCCCAAGAAATAACAACAACAACAACAACAAAAATAATAATAATAATAACTTTTGACCTAAAACTACATGAGAGAGAAGGAACATTTATCCTGACTACTACTCAACTTCCCTGTTGCAACTTAGACTCATGCTTAGTTGTTTCCAAGTCATTTAAAGAAATGACTCAAAAATAAAATTTTCATTCTTGTGTAGTCTTCTAAAAGTCGAAGCTTCAAGTATTCAAGTAGCCATTTAAAATTGTCTTTACATACCAGAAAATTTTATCTCAAAATACCTGGTTAGAGAAACCAAAAATGAATTATTAAGAATTTCATAATTTATTTTAGCCCTATGCATTAGGTAATAGTCTAATCTTGATAGAGTTTGAAATCGTGTCACTTATGTGAAATCTATATCTATAGTATACTGTTTTTTTTTTTTTTTTTTTTTAGAGCAAGAATAAGCACTGAAATCTCTTTCAGAGAGATTTACAGCATTAATAACCGCAGGCTATTTTGAGTCACAGTCAATCTTTGTGGAAGAAATACAGAGATTATACAGCAATTCTATTTTTTCCTTCCTAGAATTGCAAACAGATATTTCACATACAGATTATTTGAAGAAAACAGGGCATTCACACTTCAAGAATATGCCTAAGGTCATTACTTCCCTTTTTAAAAAAAAAATTCTTTCCGGCTGTGCTCCAATGTTCAGTGAAAAAAACGAGCACTCCGCTAAATTTATCAAGTCCAAGCAGAAATTGAAATTTAGTTGTTAGTCAGAATTACATAGTCCGCTACTTAAACCCTGGATGAGGTTTTGTAGGGAGAGACAGAATGCTTGTGGATGAGATGCAGAATCTAAAGAGTTAAATAAGAATGTTCACAGCAACCTTAAATACAGCAGTAAAAAATTAGAAACAGCCCCAGAGTCCATAAATAGGAGAATAAACAAACTGTGCCAAGATCATAACAATATTCTTCTGCAATAAAAAAAAAAAGCAAACCACTGTTATGCCCAACAATAAACTGATTGAAAGAAGTATTACCCAGAAGTGATCCATTTATATAATGTTCTAAAAAAATATGTGATGGGGACAAAAAAATGTGTGGTTGTTTCTGGAGAGATGAGGGCCAGGTTTGACTGGAAAGGGGCATTAGGGAACTTTCTGGAGCAATGATTGTGTTTGATACCTTGCTAAAAGTTGTTAGGAACACAGATGCATGCGTTTTTTGTTTTTGTTTTTTTCAAAATTCAGAATGCACATTTAAGCTGTGTTGTTTTCATTGTGTGTCTGGATTTTGCATCAAAGATTAAAAAACTATAAACATTGAACTCTAGCTAATGATACGTATGGTAAAGTACTTAGGGGAGAATGTAATGATGTCCACATTGTACTTTGAAATGCATCAAAGAATAAGACTTATTGATGGACTGTCTAGAGGGATGGCTAGACAGATGGATAGATGGTACAGCAAGTACAGAAAAATGTTAATGGTAGAATCCAGGTAATGAGCATACAGATGTTCACTGTAATATCCTTTTACCTTGGCTGCATGTGTGATATTTTTCATCATATAACATTGAGAAAATGGGAGAGAAGAGTTAGTCTTTAGAAAAGATATCTATAAATCTATAGGCGATTTTCTCAATAAGTCCTAGCTTGCTGATATGCTGTTCATGTAATAAAATACGTGAAGATGTCACAAAATAGTGTTGAAATATCAACATTAGCCCGAGGGTGATTTAGTTCCTTATCGTGCATGTCTGAATTGTGAACCTTACTAAACTCAAACACCAGAAGGTCTTTTTTGCCTGCGTAATACCAACATACTGTTTGTCTTTTTCACTTCAAGTGCCCCACTGACTGATACTTACTTTTTAAAATTAGAAACCAAAGAGAAATGAAACATTTTTAGTTCCAGAAAGCCCCTAATAACACCCAAGAGGTTTCTTGTTTGATTTTTCGTCAAGTTTGGTGTTTGGCTTTGCGGAGAGGAAAAAAACTCTCAGGAACAACCATCCAGAAATCTTACAAGTTCTCTCCACTGTCAAAAAATCTGGTCATGGGGCTTTTCAACAATAAGTAAAAATACTTACACTGATTTATCTGGAGCCTGGTTTGTCTCAATGTAATTCCTTCAAACACCTCATTACTAAGTCGCTGTTTTGTTTCCTGAAGGCTGTTGCCATCTGCAATTTTCATAGCTTTTAGAAAATGAAGGACAGTCCATATGTGGGCTGTGGGATGATTGATATTAGAATCACATTTTTGCAGTTTGTGACAAGAATGACAACTCTCTCAAGACACTGTTCATTGTGAGCCAATTCAACACATCCTTCTAAATGTTTCTTTTGACCCAGATTTATCTGTTGCTGAGTACACAATCCTTCCATATTGTCTTATATAATGTCAGATCTTTATGCAATGCTGTCTCTGACCTTTCAATCTCCTTGGCTGTTTCTTTGCTGCAACTCTTCCTTGCAAGGTCAAGGATGGAGTTGTTTTAGCAGCAACTGGAATTTGTGTCTTCAGTTTATGCTGGTTTGTTATTGATGGAGTATAAAAAATGTGCAGTTGCTTTGCCATAAATCTCTCGAGGTTGATCCTAGCTAGCAACCTCTGACTGCACGCACCTTGAAAGCTACGAAATTTGGTACAAATTGGGTACAAAATTACTACTACTGCTGCTACTACCACCACCACTCCTACTGCAAATAAAAATAATATACTTTTTTATTGTTAAGTAATCTGTTATTTTTTCCTTCCCTTCACTATATGTATATCTTAAAGAGAATAGAAGTTGATGTTGTATTGGCTATCCTTTCATCCCCTTTCCCCCAAATTTTCCCCAAATTGGACCAAGGAAAAAAAAAATCTCATCAAGAAGGAAAGATAGCTCCTGATGTGTTACTTACATTGTATTATTTTTTTTTATGAGAAGATAGTCAGGAGGCCAAAGATGGACTGTCTCAACATATGTTCCATTTAATCTCTTTGATTGTTTAAAGTCAGACTTTAAAAAAAAAAAAAAAACTGTTTTAGTAGCAAGAGTAGGAGCTTCTATACAAATGAGCTAGAATAGTATTGTCTCTACAAATAGCTTGTAATACAACCAAGAGGAAAAAAATTTTTTCCTTTTATCTGTCATTTTCACTAGAGCCATAAGCCTTGAGTCTATAAATGAGTCACATGTGCTCCTTTATCTTTATTCCATCCTTTATTCTTTTTTCCTTGTTTAAAAGTAGAAGTTTTACGTTAGAAAAAACTACATGATTGTGCTGATTTATTTCATACCAAGTTAATGTCTATGCCTGCCATTTTCACGTGCATTGGCACAAATCTTCTCTTCAATTAGCCATCTGGAGTAGAGTCTTTCTTTTCTACAATATTTCGTATACTGGGGATTTCAGTTTTGTCTAATTGTTTCATTGTAATCTGATTTTTTTTCCTTGCCCATAGTATATGTTTGATTTTTGTTGATTTCAGGCCTGTTACAAAAGTCTGTTTTCATGTGACAACATTTTAAAGAAGGGACCTTTGAAATACCTCATACAAAAACTCTGCTAGTTACAAAGAATGAGACCCAGAGCTGTGAAGTCACAGCTGGAGCCCACATAATCTGACTCCAGTCCAGCTCTATTCTTTTTGCAGGGCTGTACATGATCCGAAACAATTCTTATTCTACAAGGACTGGCTTTAATCCATAAGTAAGGCAAATATTAATTTTCTGTAGATAGAGTTGTGTACACTAGGATTTTAAAGAATATCCTGGGAGTTTATTTTTCTTATGGAATCCAAGAGCATAATTTGGAAGCTAAACTATTTTAAGTAATTTGAAAAGTGCTCCCTAATGCCATCTCTCGCTCGCTTTCTCACTCTCTCACACACACACCTCTTTTTCTCATCCTTCCTCTGCTTGCTGGGTGCTTTTTTCTCACTTTGCAAGGTTTATGGTTTTAGTTGGTATAACACGTGGATAGTTGGTTGCATTATTTATGTAGATTTTTTTCGTTTATGTTATATGACAATGAACAGTATCCTGATGTATATAGCACAGAAATAAGATTCTTTACAACAGTTAGGCACAAGACATGCAATACTTGATATATTTGGATCCCAGGATGAGATTAATTGAAGGAAAACAAAGTTGGACTAGGCATCTGGGCTAAAGTAACTAGCATTACATAATACAGAATAAACAGACAGCTGATTTGAAGGGCAACTGCAGCATCTGCAGCACTGGCAGTAGTGCCTCTTTAGAAAGCAGAATAGAGACACGAAAGATAGAATAATCAGTGATCCTGCTTTGAGGAGCCTGTGCTTGCTAAGAAAGACAGAGAAGTAAACCCAGGTGATGGAGCAAGCATCTCATTCAGCAAAGGGAAGGGAGACTTAGAACAATGACCTGGGAATGCTTCCTAGAGGAGTTCCCACTTAAAATGAATCTCCAAGGATGAGGAGAAATTAGCATGTAAAGGACCAAAGAGAGATTTTGGTAGATAAATACCACTTGCAACAACCAGGTGCCAAGCCGATAAATTTCTTTATTACATCCAACTGAATAGTGTCTAAAGGTATTCATCACCACAAGCTTATTCACTATATTTACCTTTTCTCATCAAAGATACATTGAGCAGAAGCTGTTACTGGAAAAGATGGGGGGATAGGGAGTGCAAAGTGGGGGGGAAAGGAAAGATTACTAACTATGGAGTCAATAGTTCTAGAACCCTCAATCAGCTCCAAGCTTCTCTAGGTCTCTAATCTTGAAAATAATGTTTAACTTTACTGAATTTTAGTCTGCTCACCCTTTAATTGAGAGAAAATAATATCTTTACTTCCTCGTGATCTAATGGTGATGATCAAATGAGAGATAGGAAAGTACAATAGAAAATACATAGCATGAACAGATGCAGCTATTGTTATCTGCATGTAGTATAACAGCCTTCTCTGTGTACCAGTAGTGCTAATGTTTATGTCTACGACTAGGACGTGGAGGAAGCCTGTGCTGTATCCCACACTGATAAACACGTGCCTGTTCAGTACATGGAGTTTATACTTTCCTTCACACTTCTTTTCACCTTTGTAGTATTTAATATCTGTTTTTTCTGTTACGTCTGAGATTGTCTTATTTACCTCCATCTTCCCTGCACCTAGTAAATTGCCTAGGTGTACTCTGAAACAGGGGATGCCAACCTAATCCTCAGTGAAGCATGGAATTTTAAAACCTGAATTCTATAACTAATGGATCATCTTTTCATTAGCTCTGTGCATAAAATTTTTAAATTTGTTGTATGCAAAAAATTTGCAGAAGTCAATGTCCGGTAGGTTTTTTTAGATGGCCCTTTTGGCCGACTGTGATCTTCTTTAAACATGTATTGGAGTATTCTTAGGCACATTCCACTTCTTTAGTATATTTTCTAGGTGTGTACAATATAGACTTATGGCATGGAGCTGTGTCCTGTGCAGAGAAACAAGAAATATCTAATAGCAGTCTCCTATCCTTCATAAAGTGAACACAGGTCTAAGTGTGCGAAGAGCGATACAGGGCAAAATAGTACAATAGACAAAGGAAGGAGAGATGTGGAATGGTCAGACAATGATTTCATAGAGTATTATAATACTAGCTCCCATTTACTGGATGCTTGCCAAGTGCCAGGCTTGTTCTAAGCTTTTTACATACATTAACTCATTGAATACTTACAACACTTGAATGAGGTCCCATTGTATTCTCATTTTAAATACAAGGAAATTATAACAGAGTGAGGTTAAATAACTTGCTAACAGAACTATATCTGAACCCACACTATTCCAGCACCTACATCCATAATTACTGTATTTTGCCTCTTCCACTGGATGTTCAGAGCTGAGTTGGATGTGGGCACTCAGAGAAAAGGACTTCAGTGAAGGATGAGGGAAGAGTGAGTAGGCAGGGAAGAGGAATAAGAGCAGCCCAGTCAGAATGTAGGGTTCCCACTGAAGAACAGGGTAAGTCTCATCTGAAAAGTTCTGATGAGTTCACCTCTGAAGACTTAAGTGATGAGCTGAATAGTTAGACTGCGTCATTTGGGCAGTAAACACTGGGTATCAGATTCTCTTTCTTTTCTATTTTATTTTTTTGACCTTAGTAATAGTAATAGTTTTTAGTTTATTTTTTATTGATGTATAATCAATTTATAATGTGTTAATTCCTGGCATACATACCAAAGTGACTCAGTTATACATGTATATACATTTTTTATATTCTTTCCCATTATGGTTTATCTTACGATAGTGAATATAGTTTCCCACGCCACACAGTAGAACTGTTGTTATTTATTAATTCTCTATGTTATAATTTGCATCTACTAACCCTAAACTCCCAATCTATCCCTCCACCCTGCCCCCACACCCCCACCTTGGCAACCACAAATTTGTTCTCTATGTCTGTGAGTCTATTTCTGTTTTGTAGATAGGTTCATTTCTGCCATATTTTAGATTCCACATGTAAGTGGTATCATATGGTATTTGTCTTTCTCTTTCTGATATTCATCACTTAGCATGATAATCTTTAGTTGCTTCTATGTTTCTACAAATGGCATCATTTCATTCTTTTTTATGGTTGAGTATTCCATTGTATATATGTACCCCATCTTCTAAATCCATTCATCTGTCAGTGAACATTTAGGTTGTTTTGATGTCTTGGCTATTGAAAATAGTGCTTCTCTGAACATAGGGGTACATGTATCTTTTTGAATTTTAGTTTTGTCCAGATATATGTTCAGGAATAGCATTGTTTGATCATATGATAATTCTATTTTTAGTTTTCCTGCTATTTTCCATAGTGGGTACACCAGCTTATACTCCTACCCACAGTGTAGGAGGATTTCCTTTTCTCCAAACCCTCTCCAGCATTTGTTACTTGTAGACTTTTTAATGATGGCCATTCCAAATGGTATGAGGCAATACTCCATTGTAGTTTTGATTTAAATTTCTCTAATAATTAGTGATGTTCAGCACATTTTCATGTGCCTATTGGCCATCTGTATGTCCTCTTTGGAGAAATGTCTATTTAGATCTTCTTCCCATTTTTCAATTGGGTTTTTTATTTCTTAGTGAGTTGCACAAGCTGTTTGTGTATTTTGGAGATTAAGCCCTTATGAGTTGCATTGTTTGCAAGTATTTTCCTCCCATTCCATATATTGTCTTCTCTCCTTTTTTTTGTTTTTTTTGTTACTTCCTTTGCTATGTAAAAGGTGATGGTTTGATTCAGTCTTATTTGTTTATTTTCATTTTCATTTCTATGGCTTCATGGAACTGACTTAAGGAAACATTGGTACAATTTATGACAGAATATTTAGTCTATGATATCTTCTAGAAATTTTGTTCTTGTTTTATACTTAAAATCTTTAAGCCATTTTGAGTTTATTTTTGTGTGTGATATGAGAGTGCATTCTAACTTGATTGATATACATGCCACTGTGCAACTTTCCTGATCATTTGCTCAAGAGATATTTTCCCATTTTATATTCTTGCATCTTTTTCCAAAGATTAATTGACTAATGTGACAGTTTGTTTGTGGGTTCTCTGTTCTGTTCCATTGATTCAGATGTATGTGTTTTTCTGCCAACACCATGCTGTTTTGATTACTGTAGCTTTACTTTATTGACTGAATTCTGGGAGGCACATGCCTCCTGCATTGTTCTTTTTCCTCAGAATTGCTTTGAAAATTCTGGGTCTTTAATGGTTCTCTGGTTCTGTTCTGGGTCCCTATATTTTGATAAGTATGCATTAAGTCTATAGATTGCTTTGAGTAGAATGGCCATTTTAACAATATTAATTCGTTGAATCCAAGAACATGGGATATCTTTTCAATTCTTTTAATCACCTTTAACTTCCTTTATTAATGCTTTGTGGTTCTCAGTATATAAGTCTTTCACCTGCTTGTTCAGCTTTATTCCTAAGTATCTTTTATGCAATTTTAAAGTGTATTATTGTCTAACATACCCTTTCTGCTATTCCATTGTTGGTGTTAAGAAATGCAACCAATTTCTGTATGTTAACCTTTTATTCTGAATTCCTTTATCAGTTCTAGTAGTTTTTGTTAGGAGTCTGTCAGATTTTCTATATTTAGTATCATGCCATCTGCATATAATCAAAATGTTTACCTTTTCCCTTCCAATTTGGATACCTTTAATTTTCTTGTCTGATTGCTGTGGCTAGGACTTGCAATACTGTGTTGAATAGAAGTGGTGAGAGTGGGCATCCTTGTCTTATTTGCAGTTTTCACAGGAAGGCTTTCAAGTTTTGTCCATTGAGTATTATATTGGCTGTGGATTTGTCATAAATAGCTTTTATTATGTTGAGATAGGTTCCCTCTATACCCATTTGGTAAGAACTTTTATCATAAACAGATGCTGAATTTTGTAAAATTATTTTTCTGTATATACTGAGATGATCATGTGGTTTTTGACTTTTGTTAATATGTTATATTGATTGATTTGTATATGTTCAACCATACTTTTGAACTTTAGATGAATTCCACTTCGTTATGTTATATGATCTTTTTTTTTTCTGCCTTTTCTAGGGCTGCACCCGTGGCATATGGAGGTTCCCAGGCTAGGGGTTGAATCAGAGCTGTAGCCACCAGACTACACCAGAGCCACAGAAACACGGGATCTGAGCTGCATCTGCGACCTACACCACAGCTCAGGGCAACGCCAGATCCTTAACCCAGTGAGCAAGGCCAGGGATCAAACCTGCAACCTCATGGTTCCTAGTCGGATTTTTTAACCACTGAGCCACAATGGGAACTCCTGTATGATCTTTTGTATGTGGTTTTGAATTTGGTTTGCTAGTATTTTATTGAGAATTATTACATTTATATTTATCAAAGATATGAATATGTAATTTTCTTTTTTGGTGGTATCTTTGTGTAGTTTTACTATTAGCATGTCAGAGACTTCATAGAATATTGTGGGAGTGTTCATTCCTTTTCCATCTTCTGAAAGAGTTTAATGAAAGATAGGTGTAAGTTTTTCTTTGTATGTTTGGTAAAATTCCTCAGTGAAGCCATTTGGTTTTGTTTGTAGGGAGGTTTTATATTTTTATTTTTTTTATAACAGACTCTATGTCATTTCTAGTACTTGGTCTATTCAAGTTATCTACTTCTTTTTGTTGAGTTTTGATGGGCTATATGTTTCTAGAGAGTTTTCCATTTCTTCTAGATTTCCCAATTTGTTGATATATGATTGTTCATAGTATTCTCTTATGATTTTGTGTTTCTCAGATACCAGTTGTGATTTCTCTGCTTTCATTTATTGTTATTATTATTTTTTTTTATTTTGGTCTTCTCTCTTTTCTTCTTGGTGAGCCTGGCCAGAGATTTGTCAATTTTGTTTACCTTTCAGAGAACCAGCTCTTGGTTTTACTAATTTTTTTTTCTATTGTTTCTTTCACCGCTTTTTTATTTATTTCCTCTCAGATCTTTATGGTTTCCTTTCTCCTGATAGATTTAGGTTTTATTTGTTCTTCTTTTTCTGATTCTTTTAGGTGGTAGGTTAGATTGTTTATTTGAGAATTTTCCTGTTTCTTACCAAAGGCCAGTATCACTATGAAATACCATCTAAGAACTGCTTTTGCTATATCCTATATATTTTCTATGGTTGTGTTTGCATTATAATTTTTCTCAAGGTATTTTTTTAATTTCTTCATGATTTTATCATTGACTCATTGATTTTTTTTTTTTTTAGTAGCATGTTGCTTAGTCTCTATGTAATTGTTTTGTTTTGTTTTTTTCACATTTGTTTTGCTGTGGTTGATTGTCAGTTTCATGCTGTTGTGGTCAGAGAAGATGCTTGAAATAATTTCTATACTCTTAAATTTGTTGAAGTTTGTTTTGTATCCTAGTATTTGGTCAGTCCTAGAGAATGTTTCATATATGTTGATGGTTATAAAATCCTCTTCTTATATTGATCTTTTTATAGTTATATGGTGTCCTTTGTCTTCCTTTATGGCCTTTGTTATATAATCTATTTTGTGTAATATGAGTATTGCAATCCCTGCTTACTTGTCATTTCCTTTTGCATGAAATAATTTTTCCATCCATTTACTTTCAGTCTATCTATGTTCTTTGCCCTAAAGTGTGTCCCTTGTAAGCAGCATATTTTAGGCTTGTATTTTTTTTTAATCGAATCTGCCACTTTATGTCTTTTAATTGGAGCATTTAGTCTGGAAAATTAAGATAAGTATGGATAAATATGTATTTACTGCCCTTTTAAACCTTGTTTTCCAGTTGATTTTATGTTTCTTTTTAGTTTTTCATTTTGTTTTTCTTGTTGTGGTTTGATGATTTCCTTTTTAATGCTTAATGTTCTCTTCTTTTTGGTTTTTGTCAATATGTTGTAAGTTTTCGGCTTATGGTTACCCTATTTTTCTTTTTTTTCTTTTTTATTATTTTTTTATTTATTTTTTTTTTGTCTTTTTGCTATTTCTTGGGCCACTCCTGCGGCATATGGAGGTTCCCAGGCTAGAGGTCTAATCGGAGCTGTAGCCACCGGCCTATGCCAGAGCCACAGCAACGCGGGATCTGAGCCGCGTCTGCAACCTACACCACAGCTCACGGCAACACCAGATCGTTAACCCACTGAGCAAGGGCAGGGATCGAACCCGCAACCTCATGGTTCCTAGTCGGATTCGTTAACCACTGCGCCACGATGGGAACTCCCCTATTTTTCAAGTATGTTAATCCCATCCTATATATCCTTGCTTTCGACTGATAGTCATATAGGCTCAAACACCTTCTAGGGAAAAAAAAATCTACATTTTCTTACTCTCCTCCCCAAATTTCATGATTTTGATGTCATCTTTTACATCTTCATGTTTATCCTTTTGCAGTTGCTCGTATTTGGCATAGGTTTCATAGATTTTTTTTTCTTTTTTCTTTGTAGATTGGCTTACTTAAAGTGATTTCCTTTCCAATTGTAATTTCTTCTTTCCTCTATCTTCTTGCTCTATTAAGAGTAGATCTTTAATATTTCTTTTAGGATAGGCTTAGTATTGCTGTATTCTCCTAGTTTTTGTTGTCTGAGAAATTCTTTATCTCTTTTTCTATTCTAAATGATAATCTTGCTGGGTGGATAGCCTAGATTTCAGAGTTTTCCTGTTCAGATCTTTGAATACATCTTGTCACTTCTTTCTGGCCTGCAGTATTTCTGTAGAGAAATCATCTGAGAGCCTTAAGGGGCTTCCCTTGTAATTAGCTCTTTGTTTTTTTCTTGGAGTCTTTACAATCCTCTCTTATTGAACTTTTGCCATTTTTTTATAATATGTCTTGGTATAGATGTCTTTGGGTTTATCTTATTCAAGACCATATATGCTTCCTGTACCTAGATATCTGATTCCTTTAGGTTTTGGAAGTTTTCAGCTATAATTTCTTCAAATACATTTTAAGTCCCCTTTCTCTTTCTTCTCCTTTTGGGATCCATATCATACATAGATCGGCATGCTTTATATCATCCCATAAATCTCTGATACTGCTTTCAGTTTTCTCATTTGGCCTTTTGTCTGCTGTTGTGATTGGGTGATTTCCATTATTCTGTCTTCCAGATTACTTATTCCTTCTTCTGCATTATTCATTCTGCTATTCAGTGCCTTTAGCTTAGCTTTATTCTTGGCAACTGAAATTTCTAATTTTTCTTTGCTCCTCCTTAAAGTTTCTAGTTCCTTTTTACAGTAATCTGCATGTCTGTCCATATACTTTTTAATTCCTTTAGTATTTTCATTACCTCCTTTTGAAACTCAGTTTCTATTAGATTTAAGTGGTCTGTTTCATTGTTCTTTCTTGGGAATTTCTTGGTCATTTAACAGGAGTGGTTCTCTACTTCTTCATTTTACTTATATTTCTCTTACTCTGTGAGTTTTGGAGAAATAATTATCTACTGGAATATTGGAAGACTATTTATACGCAGAAGTATCCCTATATAGAATGTATGGGTTTAATATTTGTGGCACAAGGGCAACTTTTAGTTTGGATGCTTACTCTATTTTTCCTTAGTGTATGCTGGCCATTATCCCCTTGATGGGAGTATGCAAGTACAGCAGCCCATATGTGCTCCCAGGGCTTTTACCAGGCAGGGGCAGTGATTGGTGCCTGCTTGCAGTTCTCTTAGCAAATGCAGTGGCCAGTGCCTGCCTCTGGAAACTGTAGTGGTGCTGATTGCTCACACCCACCCCTGGAGCTCATGTGGTTGGCATCTTGTTGAGTATGTGCAGGAGAAAAAGCTTCTGTCATGGTTCTGCCCCTCTCCTCATGTATTCCCACCCCTGCCACAGCAGTGGCACCTTGCCTCTCTGGAGGGCCTAGTCTTCTGAGTACACTCTGAGTTGCTACACTCTAATTCGTTCAGCTATCTCTGATCAGCCAACCCAGTCCTCTCCTCTGACCTTTGAAGCCTGAACTTTGGCACCCAGTCCCCACCCACACCAGTGGAGGAACATTTCAGGTTGGGAAACATATGGTATTGGTACTTACTGTCTCTGCAGGCCACTCTCCATTTTGCCTTCTGCATACTGGTTGCTACTCTCTACTCCAAGGCTCCAAAGCACCTCCTCTGTCCAGGCTGATCTTCTCACCAGTGAGAGAACTTCCAAGGGTGCAGGAACCCTTCCTCCTTCAGAGCTTCCTCCCTATGGTGCAGGTCCGATCCTGATTTCTTCCTATCTTTTTTTTTTTCCTTTTTTTCTTTTGTCCTACCTGGTTATGTGGAGTTTTTCTTCCCCTTTCAAAAGACTGAGGTCTTCTGCCAGCATTCAGTAGATGTTCTCTGTGAATCTTGGCACAAGTAGATGTAT
The DNA here is from genome assembly GCF_016906955.1 of Phacochoerus africanus. Lineage (NCBI taxonomy): Eukaryota > Metazoa > Chordata > Mammalia > Artiodactyla > Suidae > Phacochoerus > Phacochoerus africanus. The sequence continues at coordinate 128,587,063 of NC_062547.1, read as the reverse complement.
TTTTAAGATGTTTGTGAAAGGAGGGGAGCTCCATGTCCTACTCCTCTGCAATCTTTTTTTTTTGTCTTTTTTTTTTAGGGCCATTCTGGCAGCATATTGAATTTTCAGGCTGGGAGTTGAATCTGAGCTACAGCTGCCACTCTATGCCACAGCCACAGCAATGCCATATCTGAGCCACATCTGTGATCTACACCACAGCTCATGGCAATGCCAGATCCTTAACCCACTAAGCGAGGCCAGGGATCAAACCTGTGTCTTCATGGATACTAGTCAGATTCGTTTCCACTGAGCCATAACAGGAACTACCTCCTCTGTAATCTTGATCACTCCTGATTATCACATTTGCATTTGAGATTGAAAACATCATAGAGTGGTGTGCAAAGGTTTGTTGTAAAATCAGTACCTTCTGGCCTTTGAGGCAACTTTTATTTTTCTAGAAAGAAGAGTGTGCCTATCTCTAAAAACTATTTTTTTTTGTCTTTTTGTCTTTTCTAGGGCCACTTCCCGTGGCATATGGAGGCTCCCAGGTTAGGGGTCTAATTGGAGCTGTAGATGCTGACCTATGCCAGAGTCACAGCAATGCTAGATCCAAGCCGCGTCTGCAACCTACACCACAGCTCACGGCAACACCAGATCCTTAACCCACTGAGCAAGGCCAGGAATCAAACCTGCAACCTCATCGTTTCTAGTCAGATTCATTAACCACTGCACCACGATGGGAACTCCTGAAAAGTATTTTTTTCCAGTCTCACTGGCATCTATTGCACTCTCTAACAGCCCCTGATTTCCTACATTTCCCCTACATTCATTCTGAATATCTGTGAGTTTCCTAGGCTAAGCCAATCAGTGACTTAGAATCCTCTAAGGAAAGATCGCTACATTTATGTTAACCTTAGGACTTTACTTTGAGGTCTTTAGACAAAATATGGAGTGGGGTACGGGTAGGAAATAGCCTGAGAATGAGTCCAGTGCACAGGGTAGAGCCTGATGAAGATAATGAATAGAGCACAAACTCATGATAGCATTTACCTCTGAATCTAATATGCCTTAAACCCTCCCAATATGTATTATCTTCCTTTTTTATGACCCCCTTCTTTGTGACCTCTTTACCAGGACAAATCCCAGTGATTTTTCATAGTTCAGCTCTGAAGCCTCAAATCCCCATCTCCTTTCCCACGACTGCTAAAGTCACTGCAGTCTAGAACTTGTAAAGTCTGGGTGACCATGGAATGGCTATATATCATGCCCAGAGCTCTTAAATCAAAGTACCCAGTGGGGGCCTCGTCCTGTTCAAAATGACAAATTAAAATGAATCCCAGAGCCTCATTCTCAAAGAACATAAGACATGTTTTCTTTTTGAACATTTCATTGCACTGCCTTCAGAATCAGGCTCTCTAAAGAATGTTATTATACCTTGAGCTTCTTGACACATTTCCTAATAATTTGAAGCTTCTGACATTTATATAATAAAAGATTGCACTTCTGGAATAAAAAAAATCAATGAATCTTTTTGGCAATCGTCCTGAATCTGTAGAGATTAAATTCACTTCATAGACACTGCTATTCCATATCAAACATGGAGTCCTGCAGTATAATTAAGATAGTTGTAGAACCATATATTTCAAGCCCTAGCTGTCTACTTTAAACTACCTTGGTAAGTTCGGAAATAATAAGGAGGCTACATCTTAACCAGAGTAATTACATTTGCTAAGCAAAATGGGATGAACAAGAGCTATGTAAAGGAATAAATCCAGCAGAAAACCAAGAATTTCTACATTCATTCTGATATTATAAACATTGCTAATAAAAAAAAAAAAGAAAGAAAAAAAGGCTCACCTCTAGTTACAATTCCCAGGAGAATGGCAGCTATTATCCCCTATTGGGTTGGTACTTACCATATAGAGACTGAACAATTCATACAGAAAAATAAACCATAACATTCCTGTTTATTATTACTTTAGCTGAGAGGTGGTGACATTAAACAGTTCTGCACTGCTGCTATCAATCAGCAGGCTGGGGATGTTCTCAGCATGGGACTAGGACTCCTTGGAAACCATGCTCATCAAAGCAACCAGCTGTCAGAATTCTTCAAATTAAACTGTTATTACGGTAGTATTCATTAGTCAGTTACTGACTATTAAGATATTTTTATATCAGCACCATTAACATTGGCTGTTGGTTGTTAATATGCAAGTTATATATAAACATGATTCAGTGGCTCCTGTGAAGATGACAGATTCTATTAGAGCTTAGTATCCCCTGTCTAAAGGCTGCAGCAGAGGGCTCCTGTCTTATCTATGCACACTCAAATGTTTCTGGGAAGTTGGATGTTTGTCTGGTGGTTGGAGTAGGAAGAAGGGTAGTAATAATATATTTCAACACTAGTATTTTCCCAGTAAAGTGATAGCTCAACATCAGAAATTATAACTCTTAAAGCTGTTACTGAGCCCCTGATGACAGTGGTTTAGGCTTCTCCAGCTCGATGGTTTGGATTTCCTTTTTGTCTGAGTTCCTGGGCACGTGTTTAACTTTTGCTTGAAATCTGGAATCAAACAAAGGATGTCAAATGGGGTGTGTGGAGAAGTAAAGATGGAAGCAGTATACAAGCTCTGATAGGAGAAAAAAGTATGACAAGACTTGAGTTCTTATTAACTTAAATAGTTTCCTTGACATCTGTAAAAGTTCTTAAGCTTCAGTTTTAGTTTCAAGGCAATTTTAACCTAAATCATTTTATTTCAACTAGAAAAAAAAATGTGTTTTAAATACTTACTAGCCTAGGAGTTCCCATCATGGCTCAGCAGTGAATGAACACAACTAGTACCCCCGAGGACACGAGTTCAATCTCTGGCCTTACTTGGTGGGTTAAGGATTGAGTGTTGCCCTGAGCTGTGGTGTAGGTCACAGACACGGCCCAGATCCTGCATTGCTGTGGCTGTGGCATAGGCTGGCAGCTACAGCTTGATTCAACCCCTAGCCTGGGAACCTCCATTTGCTAAGAGTGCAGCCCTAAAATACATACATACATACATACTTACGTACATATGTACATACTAACTAGCCTAGAAGAAGTGACATATTACTTATACACACAGCACAAACTTATTCATACATAGGAACCATAAACCTAGTTTTTCCCTCCACTCATGTTAACCCCCTATAGCATGTAGAATTCTAGGCTGTTAGCTGAAATGGAGAATATCTAGTCCAAATTGTTGGTTGTAGATGAAGAAATCAGATTCAATCAGTTTGGTAATTGGTGTTAGGCTGAATTTTGTTTTCCATCTCTCTATTTTCAAAACCATCTTGGAGCTCCCCTTCTACCTAGAAGACAAGGCATTCCCTTGCCCTCACCTGTATTAACGGGCCAGTAGACAGAATATAAACCACCTTTGGCTCTACTTTGACAAAGTATGGGATGAGTCACTTTCTCTGACCCCAAATCTGGGATCCCCAGGGTTCAACACTGGGGTAAGATTTGATTTGGCGTGTAGGAGTTAGTATGAACCACTGATGTCATATTAATAGCCTGTGAAAGTATCCAATTACCAAGGATCTTGCTAGCCATTGACACTCGTTAACAACTTGAAAAGGGTTGTGGTAGGATGGACTCTTTCCACCATGGAGATTGGCAAACATTACACGTCCAGCCATGTTGGTGGTTTTCTTTGCGGGATATCTTTGTTACCCAGTTATCAGCATTTGACTGGTTTGCTGCCGAGTCTTTGGTGCTACATTCAGAACCCGGGAGAGTGTGCTCTGCTGATGATCATTGCCACAGCCACCCCTCATCAATGTACCAAGTAAACAGTTACTGAGTGACTACCATATGTGAGGCACTTTGACTACCTCCTACCATTGTGCAGAAAAAGCAAAAACTAAAATTCAACCCACTGCCCACTTGTATACCTCATTTAAGGCCTGAATATGCCTGGAAGAAGGAACATGCTTTTCTAAATCTCTCAAAGGGACTCATAGAGTTATGGGTGTTTGGGACAGGGTTACAGCCCTGTGTAGCCCAAGCAGCCCAAGATGGCTACTTCTTATCTTCTTTGAGAGATGTGTGAGCCAACAGTGGTGCTCTGCATATGCTGAAAAAATGGCAGTGAGCAGGTCAAAGTCGGGATTTCACAGCTCACTCTCAAAGAAAGGCACAGAATGAACATGCTGATTTGAGAAAGTGATGGTGCCATGAAACAAAGTGCCAAGGAGTTGTGAGATGGGTGGAGGGTGGGAGGAGGGGAGCTTCTCTGGGTCGGAAGTTCAGGACAGGCCTCTCCATGGTCTTAGGAAAGAGTACACCAAAGGGAACAAGAGCAAATGCCCAAAGTCAAAGGTGAGCTCATGTTACCCAAGAACAGAAGACACCCCAGGGTGACTGGAGAAAAGTAAGAAAAAAGAGAGGGAACAGACCAGGATGCTAACAGTGAAGGAAGCAGGAGCCTTTGTGCCCAAGGAACAGAATTTGGGTTTTACTCTATGTGTAGAGAGAAGCTACTGGAATGTTTTAAACAGAGAAGTGATTTGCATTTTTTAAAAGATCACACAGGCTTTTGTATGGAAATTAGATTGTAAGGAAGCAAAAGTACACACGAGAGACCAGTTGCAAGACTGAATGCCATTCTCCCACACCTGATGCACAATTCCCAAGATGGCGCTTCTTTGTGTTTTAATTTTTATTTATTTTAGAATCTTGCTTCTGAAGCCCAGCCCAAACCTCCTGACTCAATTACCATGCAGCAGCTCAAGGACCCAACTCCCACCTCTTTAAGCATTTGGCTTTCCTTGAATTGTTTCTAAATTACTATTTATTAACAAGAATTGTGGCGTGTTTACCGAAATGATTTAAAAGATAATTTAAGGAGCACACCAAGACAGTGGACACAGAACACCAAGACAAAGGAAAAATATGCCAATTAAATGCCAAAACTGGTTTTAGGTTGAGGCCTCACACTGAAGTTGCTATGGAATAAGAACTCTTACAGAGCTGAGGGTATCTTTTCTAAATCAGTGGTTTTCTATTCTGGAAGCATGTTGATGTCACCTAAAGGACTTTGAAAAACACCTATGCTCAGATGTAACCAACCCCAAGAGTTTCTGATTTCATTGATCTATGGAGGAATCAAGACATTGGAGTGTTTTAAAAGCTGCGGAGATCATTCCAATGAATAACCATCGTTCAGTATTACACTTTTAAGTGCCTGGGCTTTGGGCTGGGAGGAAAGGAAATGAAGGACTCTATGAAGGACTCTATGTGGAGCAAAAGCAGCAGCACTTGTCACCTTGAGCCTGGAGGGATGAGTAGCAGCACTGGGTTTGTCCCATGGAGGATGGACAGTTCATTTTATGATTTAGGCCCCAGATAGCAAAAGAGAGTATTTCTAGAACTTAGGGCATTAGTTAAGTATAGATGTAATCCATTCCCAAAAAGAGATATAAGCCACCTCAATTACTAGATTTCTAGAAGTAAATGTTTGCCAAATAGAGACCTACTCTACTTTCATCTCATCCAGTGTAAAATTTGAATCAGAAGTGGGATAAAGGGAGGGTCCTCATCTGTCATCCCAGCTGCACTCAGGTTCTCAGATCCTAGAAGGAAACACACATCCAAATAAATGTCAAAAGAGCTCTCTCTCCCTTTGTGACCACCTGCCCCCAATATCTCCATCTTCCAGAAAATGAATATTCACCAGGGAATAATGCAAAAACAAAAACAAACAAAGTGTTGGAGAATTCCAGGAAAGGGGAAGGAAATGGCATGCCTTTCTTTCCTAATCCCCATCAGGCACTGTGAGTAACTCTTGCAAATTATCTAATTTATCATCAAAATGACCCATTGTCAATATCACCTTCATTTTGCACTTGTTGAACTTGAGGCTTCTGGTGTCGAATTATTTTTTTGTCAATGTCCACCTCTAGGAAAGAGCAGAGAAGGGATCAAACTCCAAATCCCATCATCTTCATTGTACTATAGTTCTTGCGCAGACAAAATAAGATGGGGCCAAGGAGCTTAGAAACTGGGAATACTGGAAAACCTGGAAAATTAAGAGACAGAAGAGAGACAAATGCCAAGAATATTTTTCTCTGCCCTTCTTTCTGGAGGAAAGGTATTATATCAGGGTTTCCAAGGAGAAATTTAGCATGGAATGTTGGAAGAACCCTTGGCTAAGAACGCCTTCATGGAACAAACCAGCAATGACATAGGCTAGAGGGTCAGCAGAAGGCTGGATGGATGAAGAGACAGGCATCTTCGACTAGAAGCATGTACACCAAGTGTCAGCAAATTGCTTTGTGAGGTAGAAGACAACTCTTTGTTTCCTCCTCATCTCTCCCAGAAAAGCAATGTAAAGAGATTGACTTGGAAATGGCATTTTTCTCACTTTTCTTTTGTCAAACCCTGACATTCCAGGAAAACTCCTGTATGCTTCTATGTTTATTTTATGTAAGAGCTCATTTGTCATGGTGATACTGAATAAAAGGGCTTTGGGACAATTTGTGGGGGTTTTTTTTGTTTGTTTGTTTGTTTTTGTGGGGAGTTGTTTTTTTAAATTTGTGAAGGAAATTTGAGAGTGCTGCAGACCTGTCCTTTCCTGTGGAGAAAACATTTGCTGAAATGGACCAAGGAAAGAGAAGCCAGTATTTTCTACCTGCTGCAGCCCTCTCAGCCTGTTTATTTTGAGCACTTAGAAACCTTGCTCCTACTTGAACAGTAATTTCCTACAGAACTCTACTTTCCATTACAAAATCAATGTCATTGCCTGAGAGACAAAATGGATTCTTTTCAACAAATACAAATCCTAATTTTAAACATTTATACTAATGAATAACTCACCTCATGTAAAACTAAAAGAAATGCAGGGACACATAGAAGATTTTTGTAGTGGTTTATGGATGCTTTCCAACCTGTTTCTTTTGCATTTTGAAAACTCTCACAATCCTTTCTTTAAGAGTCTATCAAATTGCTTTTCTAAGTTTTTGTGACACTACATGTTTCTAAGTGGCTAGTGGACATCTGTATTCTGCCCATCCCTTCTGTGTCTGTGTGCCTTTCTCCTGGTTTATTTTGAGTCCCAAAGACCACAACAAAGATAAAGCTGAACACAAAGCATTCAGTCTTTTCGGAAGGTCGGGATGATATCGAGGCAGACAAACCTGCTATCTGTTAGGGAAGCTATTTGAATCCTGCTGCCTCCTTGGTTTCCTGTTGTAAAGGTTGCTTTGGCCTTTTCGCACACTTAGAGAAAATCTTATTCATTGTGTTGTCACATGTGTGAAATAAAGCTCTTTGATGACAACACTGCTGTGAAATAGAAGGTAACCTTTGCTTCACTATCAGGCAATTGGGGAAATGCAGCCATATCTCAGGGCTAAGAATGATGTCATTGAAAGGCAACACTGTTAAAAGAGAAACCAAACACAAAACCGTGGACTCCACTGCATTCTTCCCAGTAGGAAGACGTTCAGGAATAAATGTCCTGGCTTTGTTGGGTTACTCCTGGAGTTACAATGCCACGCTGGAACAAAAGGTGTTGAAAGGTGCCAGGAAACCAAATTTTGGTAGAAAAGCAAACATATCATGAAGTAGCTGTGTTTCCTCTCTTTTTGTTCTCTTGCCCTAAGCAAGAGAACATTATCCCTATAAATAAAACACTGAGACAGAAGACGAAACAGATAAAAGATGGTGCCGGAGACTTTGGTTTAATTTTCCAAATTGGTAACCTTCTCAATCACAACTCCTAGCTCAGAGTTTGAGTTGGTACTTGGGTTACTCTTAGCTTAACCTAAAGTGGAAGTCTTTCTTCCTGCTGGGAATCCCTAGACATCTATAAACAGTTGTCCATAGAGATTATCTTTATATGCTGCCCTATTATGAAATAATAACTTTTGTTACATGTTTGCTATATTCTTAAGCTTAATGTTAAAGAAATGTACAACTATTTGCCTTACCAGCAATGTGAGCAGGTGCTATTTACCACCTTTTCAGCTGCCATTTCTAGTTTCTGAAGCTTAGTTTTTCTTCTGATTCTGGGCAAGTGTGGCATCATCAGTGATTTATTTTTCACTTTGTGAATTTTCTCGACCCTTTATTACTTTTCTTTCTCACTCCTGCTACATTATCTTTTCTTCACTATTCCCTCATATCTTTGCCAAATGAAGGTCCAGGATACAGGTCTCAAGCCAGCATGGCTCCTTGGAAACCAGTTTGACAGAGGACCTGATGGGTGAAGAAGTACTAGGAATTCTTGACTGAAATGTGGTGCTAGAATCTTCCATGGATTTTTTTTTTTGCTTTTGTTTTCTCTGCTCTCACTCTTTCCCGTCCAAACTTATAATTGAAATATAACAGTTTTCTATATCTGCATCTGAACACAATGCAGTCTGTTTATGCAATAGGATGGTAAAGATGTTTGAAGTGGTGGAACATCCAGTAGAAAAAGAGAGGTTTTGATACTTGCCTAAACTTTGGATGTTGTAATTTTTATCTCTCTATCCGGTGTTTGCAGAAGAGTAAGATTTTCCACAATAATGATAGAAATTGTATATTGAAATCACATGGAGATCTTTTTTTCAAAGCGCACGTAATGCTGCATCCAAGCCTGGAGATTCTAATTCAGTAGTCTGTGATGGGGATCAGGCATGTGTGGTTTTTAAAAACTTTCTATCTGATTCTAAACTAGAACTCTAGCTGAGAACCAATAAAGACAAATTTATTTTTTTATGTATTTTCTTTAATGGTTATTACTTTAGATTTTTTTTTTAATTTATTTTTCTACCATTTAAAAAGAATCTTCTGGAGGTTGTTTAAATGACTTTCACCTACATGCATGTTTCTATTGATGAAATTTTTTAAAAATCCACTCCATGAAGTTGCAAACGGTGATCCTGACTGCTAAATTCATTTTAGTTGGGAAAATTAGAGTTCTCAATCTCACCAATTAAAGAACAGAGAAATACCTGTTGTCAGATACATAACTTTAAATTACATACTATAGAGTAAACCAAAGATTGGATTATGAGTCAGAAATGTGGGTTCTGATCACATCTGTGCCCTTAACTCTAGGGCTCAGTATCTGCATTAGTTAAATGGAGTTGGTTTAGGTGAGCCCCTGGGTACCTTTTGGCTTCAGCATTATATGGTCCCATTCACATTCTAGTCCTGTGTGAGATGGACTGGCAGTTGCTATCAGAAACAATAAGTGCATGAGAGGTTGCCTTTACTGCTTTCCAGAGAACTGATGTAGCCGTGGAATCAGGAGCTATCCTTCCTCTGTGCTGTCTCCCGAGCCAGAAACAGCTTGGTTCACACAACCTGTTATCTAGGTAGCGAGCCTTGGACTGTCAGCTTGCTTGTCAACTACAGTTCCTTTAGATGCCTGACCCTGAAATGTATTAGTTGCCTGATTGACTGACTGATGATGACTGACATGTATACACAATTAACTCTTTACTTTCACCAGCCCTAAAATGAGACCCATATGTTACTAATCTGTGTGTGTATAAGTCTCTCTTCCCACAGTGAAATCACAATCAGGCGCTTCCAGTGAGATGTAGACCAGTGATTTTTTAAGCACTTTGGCAGTCATGCAGAATTTCCACTCCATTGACTGATCCATACCATATTTAGTAATGCCAAGCTTTTACATGTGATTTTTACAGCCATCTACAAGAGACTGGGCAAAGAGAAGTACACCTTTTTTTTTTTTTTTTTTTTTACTCTTTTGGCCAAACCATACTTAAACTATCATGATGCAGAATTTCTATTTTTGGCCTCTGGGTATTTTGGTTACAAACAACTTTTCTAGTAAAAAAAAATTCTTGAGTAGTTCTGCCATGGCCCAGCAGGCTAAGGATCTGGCCTTGTCAGTGCAAGGGCTCAGGTCACTGTTGGGGGGGCGGATTTGTTCCCTGGCCTAGGAACTTCCACATTCTTCAGGCACGGGAAAAAAGTTCTTTAAAAGATACGCTATAGAAGTAGTAACAGTACATAGTTAAATATTAACACATTATACATGCTCATATGTCAACACATGACTCACCAGAATAGTTGATTATTTCTGTATACATGGTATAAATTTAGATACCCACTGAAGTCCCACCTGTCATTTTGGAATGCCCACCCTTTCTTGAATATGATGCTGAGCTAGGCTTAGATGAGTAGATTGTAGGCCTAACAGCTCCCTATCCGCTTAAATATTTTTGTTCTTAGAATCCTTCAAAGTTACTTACTTTTAAAGGAGGAAGAAACAATATATTTTAAATTTTAGAGTCATTTCCTGAGGCTTATAAACCAGTGAGGGAAGGAACAACATCTGTTTGTACCCCCAAATAACAGTTCCTCATCACTTTGCATGTGTCAGTACCCTAGACCATCAGACACTTTTCTTACCTGCCCAGACCTCTGCCTCCAACTCCCTCACTCATTCAACAAACATTCAATGAGTATGTCCTATGGATAAGCTCTCTTCAGGGAAGTAAGGGAGACAGCGATGGAAAAGAAGATATTGTCCCAGTGAAGCAAGGAAGATCAAGAAATAAGTAAATAAATGAGTAAAGAAGATCCTATTGGAGCATATTAAATATGAAAAAGGGAAAAAAAACAGGTGGTTTATGCTAGAGGCTGGGTTCCTTTATGTTGGAAAATGAGATCAAGCTGTGCTGAAGAGGTGGTGAGGCAAGTTGGATCTTAATGAGAAAAGAGAAGCCAGAGGTGACACAGAGGAAGAGAATCCAAGCAGAAGGAAGAGCAAGGGCTGAGACACCAAAGACAGCACACATGCAGTGCTTTTGAAGGAAGAAAGGTCAGTGGCACCAGTCAGATGGAGAATGGAGAAAAAAGTCTGAGAGAAATGTGAGTCACACGAAAAGTTTAGATTTTTATTGTAAGTGCAGAGGTGAGCCATGAGGGGATTAATCTGCATGCAATGGGGAATCGTGAGAGGTTTCCCCCTTTACAGCCTAACTACATGGCATTGTTTCTGAGAGCTATCATGGGACTTGTATTTTAAAAGTTAGCTACTGCTTGGAAGTTGGATTACAGGGAGTAGCAGTAGAAGGATATCAGTTAGGACCCTATTGTCTTGACTATGGAATAGTTGTGAAGCATGTAGAGGATACATATATATGAATTTTAAGTATTCAATAAGGGTTGGACATCATTGCAATTTGTCTGTTTTGTTCTCTCCTTCCTCTTTGTTCTTCTTTTGATGATGCTGGATATCATTCTAATTGTCATTATTTCCATGGTCTGCCTGGGAGGTGATGGTGGCTCAAATTAGAGGGTTGGGACTAAAGATGAAGGGGAATAGGTAGATTTGGGAAATAGTTCGAGATCTCTACAGATCTTTTGAGGCCCAGATTTATTCCCAACTCCTCATGACATTTCCTTGCAACAGTCACTTTCTCCTCAAAACATCTGCAGTTCCAGTCAGTTGGCTATTATTGATAATATCATCTTGAGGCTACTTCTAGTCAGTTCTGTGTCAAAGCTATTGAGGAAAAGAAAAGAAAGGTTTGTGAGTTTTATTGAGAATATTGATTCCCAGGGTCAACCCTAAATAACTTTATTCAGAAGAAGAAGGAAGAAATCTGCATTTTAAAACAAATGTTCCAGGCGGTTCAGATTACGGTCTGGGAAATTCAGATTATGGTGATTTATCAACACCACCTGGAGAAACACCAATCCAAAATTTGGAAAAGAAAATAAGACTGAAGATAAAAGAGTTTGGGGAAAATAAATATATTTTTTAAATTAAAATTTATGTCGAAATGTATATATTGATTATATATTGATTAAATATACATATATTAAAGAGATAAACATATAAATTGATTAGATATATATATTGATTAAATATAAATATTGATTTAAACCATGAACAGTGATGCAACTGCCTAGGGAGAATGTGTAAAAGGAAGAAAACAGACTTAGAACTGAGCCTTCAGGGAGCCTCTGAAAGAGAATGAGGATGGAAAAAAAACCCCAAAAAACTGAGAACTATGTTAGTGAAGTTTAAGAGCAGAATTTCAAGAGTGTGGTCATACATTCATTCCTACAAAAAGCTATTAAAAGGCCTTCTCTGCGCTAGGCACTGGAACACAGCAGAGAACAAGACAGAGAAGCATCCCTGCCCTGTAGAATGTACAGTCCAGTATCAAATGGAACAAAATAGTCTGAAAACCCAAAAATAGAAAACAGTTTTAAGGACTATTAGATTGATGCCCAAATTGCAGTGGTTTAAAGAATGAGTAGGAGATGAGAAAAGAACAGGAAATGTGACTTATTCTTTCTAAATGGCCCTAAAAGGAAGAAGGAAACCAAGCTTCTCTCCACCCTTACAGATGAGTTGCTTGACCTCAGTGACAATACACTGCTACGAAGAAATGAAAACTGAATTTTGAACTCTAGCAAACAAAATTATAGGTGTTGAAAGAACTAAAATATATTCAAGTCCCTGGAATCAGGAAGATCAAAAAATAGAACCCTTGGAAGAATGGTTCAAAAAAACTAGCAGGTGACAATGACAATTCATTGGCTTCTAGAAGACAGAAAAATTTTTTCAGGAAATTTTTGGAATAACAAAAAACAAAAATAAATTAATAATCATCAACCAATAAAATAATGAGATTGCCATTCTGCAAAACCTTTTAACCATTTAAAAATAGAGCCAGTAAGGAATTTAAGACTGCCTCAAATATAAAAATGTATGACTCACACCCATTTCCTCCTTTACTGATTCACTTTTTCCTGCTCTTTTCCCCACAAACTGAAAAGTGCATTGTAGGTCAGAGAAATCAGTTGTGAATCCAAAAATACATTCCTTGTTAAACCTTCAATACTAGCTAGGAGTGTGGACATGTCATTTCTTCTGAACTCAGAAAACCTAAATGCTCTTTCCCACTGGCACAACTATATACTCATCTATTGGGGTACAATTTTTAAATAAGAAAAATGATTATGTCCAAAGATACATTAAAAAACATTCGTCTCAAAGATTCCCCTAGTGGCCTAGTGGTTAAGGATTTGGTGTTGTCAGTACAGTGGTTTGGGTTCAGGCCCAGGCCCAGGAACTTTCTCATGCCACAGATGTGACCAACAAAATTACTCATCTCAATTCATGATTAACATGAGGCCAATTTAAATTCCAAATATTTTTGGAGTGTGTGGTAGTATATTCAACAGAATATTACTAAGTTGGAACCAACCTGGAAAAAGAAATTTATGAAACTATCAGGAAATTTCAGAAAGAAATGAAAGCACATTCCATCCTTACTCTAAATACAGTTCAGATGGATTAAAGATTCATTGACAAACAATGGACCCACATGAAATTAAAAAGAAAAACGGGGAAATTTTATTTCTAATCATGGCATAGAAAATTCTTTGTTTCTTACATAATATGAAACCTAGACATCGTAGGGGATATCTGACTTGATGCAAATTTTAAATACTATGTAATAAAACAGTTACTGTAAGCTAAATGACAAAAACAGCAAAAACACATGCAATCATGATGACAAAGAGCTAACTTTCTTAATTTCCAGAAAGTTCTTACAATACATGAAGAAAAAGAGAAATGATACAATGGGAAAATGGCAAGAAAGTATGAATACTGTGAATAAGGACTGCATACTATAAAAATGTTAATTATTAATAAAGTAAATGTAAAGATATATCCATTCATTTGTAATTAAGCAATTATCACAGTTGCATGAGCTGAGGGTACTGTTATTACTCCCATCCTCAAAAAAATAGCTAACTGTTCTACACCATTTGCAAGCCCCTCTATTCCCACTGATTTGAAAAGCTGTTATACAGTAAATCACCCATATGAATTGGACTCTTTCCAGGCTTTCAGTTCCACTATTGGATTTATCTATCCCTGAATAAATGCCACAATGTCTTAATTACTATTGCTTCATAGAGTCTTGATATCTGACAGACAAAGTTCCTCCATGATAGTATTCTTCATAATTTTCTCAACTACTTAGGGGCTTTTGCACTTTCATTAAACTTCAGAAAGTCAAGACTTTTTTTCTGTTGCGTAGAAGAGAACATCTAACAGGAATAGGAACTTATGAGTATATGTGTGGAAAAAAGATATCTTTCCAAAATTCCATCTTCCTTTCCATTAACATGCTATAGCAATGCATTTTATTTAGGTCTTCAATAATTTTATTCAATAATATTTTACAATTTTCTCTGGAACCTCTTAAGATATCCTCCTAAGAATTGTTTCAGTTACATCAGACTTGCTAATATCTCATGTATAAAAAGAAACAACTCTTGTAAATTCCCATCGTGGCTCAACGGAAAGGAATCTGCTAGGAACCATGAGGTTGCAGGTTCAATACCTGGCCTCGCTCCGTGGGTTGGGGATCTGGCATTGCTGTGGCTGTGGTGTAGGCTGGCAGCTACAGCTCCGATTGGACCCCTAGCCTGGGAACCTCCGTATTCTGTGAATGTGACCCTAAAAAGTTTAAAAAAAAAAAACTCTTTAGGTAAGACTGTAGGAAAAAAGCCCACACATTCAAATTTTTTCTAAAAAAAATAGATTATTAGAAGGCAAGGAGGAAAGGGCTCACAAGACAGTCTTAACACATCAAAATGATAGCCTCTCTTTATATATCTGAGCATATTTAAGACCTGCCCCCCATCTGTCAACCTCACTTCCAAGAATTGCTTAGTGATGCACTGGAAGAGTTTACTTATTTACCCGCAAGTAAATAAACTTGGAAAGAGTAAACTGGCAACATCCACTTGAAAAGAGGTCAAATGTACATTTGAAAGAAAAGGAAATCAAATTATTCAAAGGAGATAATAGTCAAGGTGTATAAAAGAGTAATGATAATGGGTCAAATGAGTAAAACATCAATTTTTTTGCTAGCTGAGTATTTAACTTTTAGAATCATACGATATAATCTCTTGATTTAAGAAAATTATTTCTAAAAAAAAATTATTTCTTCAGTATGCCTCAAATATCATGAAGAGTTGTCCCTGTTCATATCTTTGTAAAAATATTCATATTCCAAATTTGCAAGTGATGTTGTACTGAACAGTAAAAAGAGGAGTCTAGGAAGAAATACGCTTTAAAAAAATGCTTAAACAACGTAACTTCTTTTTGTCTCCTTAAATTCTGTATTATGTGTTGTCTTCTTTCTAGGCATTGTCACATTTTTTTTTTTACCTCTCATATCAATTAAGAAATTTTATTAAATGCTCACTCAAGAGTACAGTGCTAAGAACATGTAAGAATGATATAAGATTGACAGAGTTCCCGTCACGGCACAATGGTTAACGAACCCAACTAGTATCCATGAGGACTCGGTTCAATCCATGGCCTCACTCAGTGGGTTAGGGATCTGGTGTTGCCATGAGCTGTGGTGTAGGTCACAGATGCAGCTCAGATCCCTCTGGCATAGGCTGGCAGCTACAGCTCCAATTGGACCCCTAGCCTGGGAACCTCCATATGGGCGTGGCCCTAAAAAGACCAAAAAAAAAAAAAAAGAATAAGATTGTTATAAAGTCCCACAAAGGAAAGTAAAATATTTTTGGAAGAAGTAAGAAATATCAAAATGGATTAACTAGAGAATACCATAGATAACAGGTTCCAAAACACCTGTTTGCTTGAAAACTAAACAAAAACAAGAGAAAGAAAAATTTAGAGCTTTTGCAGGAGTTTTTATGAAATATAAACTGAAGAAAAGTAGGAGAATATAGTCTCATTTTTATAAAGTCCAGTGCTTATAATGCTGGAGTCTCTGATCTCTCCCAGTTTCTTTTTTTTTTAATATAATGATTTTTTTTTCCATTATAGCTGGTTTACAGTGTTCTGTCAGTTTTCTACTGTACAGCATGGTGAGCCAGTTACACATACATGTATACATTCTTTTTTCTCGCCTTATCATGCTCCATCATAAGTGACCAGACATAGTTCCCAGTGCTACACACCAGGATCTCATTGCTAATTCATTCCAAAGGCAGTAGTCTGCATCTATCAACCCCAAGCAACCCATCCATCCCGCTCCCTCCCCCTTCTCCTTGGCAACCACAAGTCTATTCTCCAAGTCCGTGATTTTCTTTTCTGGGGAAAGGTTCATTTGTGCCTTATATTAGATTCCAGATATAAGTGATGTTATATGGTATTTGTCTTTCTCTTTCTGACTTACTGACCTAGTATGAGGGTCTCTAGTTCCATCCATGTTGCTGCAAATGGCATTATTTTGTTCTTTTTTATGGCTAAGTAGCATTCCATTGTGTATATATACCACATCTTCCTGATCCAGTCATTTGTCGATGGACATTCGGGTTGTTTCCATGTCTTGGCTGTTGTGAAGAGTGCTGCAATAAACATATGGGTGCATGTGTGTCTATCCCAGTTTCTTTTAGGCTGAGAGCAGCTGCTTCAGAGAGCTAAGGAGTATATATGAATGATTCAGTAGGACATTATCATCTTTTTTTGTCCCTCTTCAGTGAGAGAGAAGGTCCTATGCAAATATTTGAACATTTAGTTTTCAGTTGAAAGGAAGAAAATGACCCTTCTCCATTAGTCGTGTGGTTCCTTTGTCATGTCTAAGCTTCTGGACTGCATGTTACTCACTGCTTACATGTGTCCATGTTAAGCAAAAATGTTCTTCCAGTGGCGTTAAATCAGACACTCCCAAGGATATTCTAGCCACAAGAAAGTCAGTCTAGCACAGGAGAGGTCTTTGTTTTGTTCACTGAATAATGCTTTGTGCATAGTTGGCACTCACTAAATACTTGTTGAATAAACATTAGTTTATTTAGACCTGTTATGGGAAATAACATTCAACGCATCATATTAGGGGAATGCCGTATGAAAGGGAAGATAGTAACAGTAAACAAACGGTTAGGCAGTATAAATCACGCTCCTCTGAGGCAGGGTCAGTAGGTAATCCTTTTGTTCTGTTACATGTGTCTTTGGATTTCTGACAAATCTTTCTTTGTCGGTGTTTTTTTTGTTTTTTGTTTTTTTGTCTTTTTAGGGCTCTTTGTCAGTTTTTTTAAAGCAGGGTAAAAAATTGAAAGATATTTCAAATAGAGAAATGCAGTAATTTATCCATGTAATTATTCAATATTGTGGGGAAATATTTCAAAATAGGACAAACTTGGACATTTACAAATAGTACCATTTCACAGGTGAAGACGAGCATGGTATTTCATAAGTTGGTATCAGCTAATTCACTTCTTTCTTAAAGCAAGACAAAAGATAACCTCCCTTTCCATGCTGTTCTCATGCATCATAGAAATTATGAGGTGGAGAGGCAAGGAAAATTTCAACGTGATGGATAATCTATTCTCTCAGACTTCTGGAGGTCAGAATTCCAAATCCAGTTTCACGGGGCCAAGGTCAAAGAGTTAGCTGGGCGGTACTCCCTCAGGAGGCTCTAGGAAGGGGACCTTCCTCACTTCCTCCAGCTTTGGCTACTGGCATTCCTATTAGGGGCTGCATCACCTCCACCTCTGCTTTTGTGGTCACATTATTTTCTCCTCCTAACTTCCTCTGTCTCTCTCTTAAAAAAGACACTTCTCACAGCGTTGAAGGCCCACTTGATGACCAGGAAAATCTCATCTTGAGATCCTTAATGTAATCACCTCTGCAAAACTTTACCCGTGAGCATACTGTGTTAACATTCACAGATGCCAGAAATTAGGACCTGATATTTTTGATGGTTGTGATTCAGCCCACTCCAAGGTTAACAGGGAGCCTGCCCTGTCTACTCCAATCAGGATAGACTAGAGATCTCCCAAATTCTAGTCCATTTGTCCTACCGACTCTCACATTCTCCAAATTCACTTCGTCCATAATAAAGCTAACATATTGGTCTCCTAATCTATCTCTTGTCAACACATTTAGAACACAGACAGGGAATAAGGGTGCTACTTATTGGGGCCCCCTTGAGACTTATTGGGAGGAATGAGATAAAAATAAAAGCATAGGCAATCTCATACAGACTCTGAGAAACCCCCTTTTACCAGGTATCACTGTGAAGAAATAGAGACGCAAACACAAAGGAGAGGGAAGGGGAGGCAGAACAGGGAAATCTAGACCTAATTCCACCACTGTGTGCACATTCATTATGCACAATGGAGTATCTACATATGGCACCTGAAAAATATCACTGAATTAATAATTTAGATCGTGATTATGCCTCTAATTTCCTACCGTATTCTACTAAATAGACATTGTAATGAAAAGCATATTTTATTTACAATTATAGTTTATGAACCCAAATGTAAACTGACAGTAATGAGAAGATGGTGTCACTAAATCCATTTTAATGTAAATTGCCACATTTAAAATATTCTGAAAGCAGGAAGGGCAGTTAATGAACCTAGTACTGATATCCTTGTCAGAAATGCCTGCCTTAAACCCTGATCTTCTGCTGCAGAGTGCTTGATGATCACCTCCTCATCGTTTAAGTGTTTATTGTTTCTCTTCATGATAGTCTAATTATAACAGTTTTTCTTCCCTCCCCCCCCCCACTCCCGCACCCCTCCCAGCTCTCCGCAAACCTGGTTTGAATTAAAAAGGAACAACTCTGGCGATAAACACAAATCTGTCTCCCAAGCAGGAGCTTACTTGCTGTGCATAGAGCAGAGGAAGTGATGATGTATCAAGGGTAATTATAACCTGAGCTGGCTGATGTCACCGCAGTGAGGGCTTGTCAGGATTTCACTGTGAATGGTACCACTGCCTCTGCTGATATGAAACACCAGGCATTGTGTTCTCAGACAGCTTAAGGTCTAAGAATGAAACTTTTAATTGAAGACTCTGCTATGAAATGCTGTGCTTGCTGCAAGTCTGGTGTTATAACGCAATAGTCTCTTTTCCCCCCTTACGGAGACCACTATAGACTTGGGAGCTATTTACTGCTGAGGCATGGCAAAGGAGCCATAAGCAGAATGATTGAGACTCAAGGTGAGAAAGTGAAAAAAGCAAGTTATTCAACAGTTCTTTCTTCTTTAATTTCGTCCCTCAAAATGTGTTGTCTTGGTGATATTTTAGCTTGCATTACCCAAAGACCTACAACAATTTTCTGACATATTCAGAGAACCTGGAGAAAATAATACAGAGGTCCAGGCTCACCTTGAAATTCATAAGGAAAATGAATGTTTGGGGAGAAAATAATTGCACATTATTTTAATAATATCACATGTAAAGGTCTCATATTCTGAATATATAACCCTTAGAACTTGTTTAGATAAATACCAACAACCCAGTAGAAAAGTGGGCAACAAACAGGAACAGACATTCAATTAATACAAATAAATATAAATGTAATGGTGCTCAGCCTCATTCACATAAAGAGAAATGCAAATTAAAACTGCACTGATATATTCATTTTCACCTTTTAGGTTGGCCAAAATCTTAGGCTGGCAACATATTCTGTTTGTGAAGACAGAGGGAAACAATTTCATCAACTGCTGATGAGGATGCAAAGTGGTCCCAACACTGTAGAGCGTGTATTAGTTTTCTGTTGTTGCTATAACAAATAGCCATACCTTTAGAGCCTTAAAACAAGACAAATGTGTCATTTTATAGTTCTGCAGATCAGACATCCCACACAGATCTCGCATGGCTAAGATCAGTGTGACAGCAGAGCTGTTCCTTGCTAGAGACACCGGGGGAGAATTCATTTCTTTGGTGTTCTACACCTGAGGTCCCTTTTTCTTGCTCATTCAAGGTTTTGGCAAACTTTCTTAAGGCCATCAGCTGAGGGGTCATCCCAAGCATCTAGGGCTGCCTACATTCTTTGCCTCAAGACCCTCTTCCTCTACCATCAAAGTTGGCATTGGTGGGTCAAGCCCTTCTCGTATCACATCTCACCCACAGGGTTGTCTGTCTTCTTCTTTCACTTTTAAAGACTTGTACGAGTATATTGGCCCAAGATAAGCCAAGATAGCTTCCACATCCTAAGGTCCTAAACCTTAATTACATCTTCTAATTGTCTTTTGTAGTGTGTAGGACATTATATTAACAGGTTCCAAGGATTAGGCTATGGATTTTTTTCTTCTTTTTTTATCTTTATTAAAGTATAATTGACAAATAAAATTGTGGAATATTTAGACTATATGGCATGATGATTTGATAAACAGTGTGAAAGGATTTCCCTGGGATATGGACATCTTTGAGGGACCACTGTTCTGCTTACCACAGAGGGCACTTTGTCAGCATCTACTTCAATACATTTATCCTTGATTCATTTATCCCACTCCTGGAAATTCACTTTAAAAACATAACTGTGCACAAACAAAATGGCCTCTATACCACCTTATTCTTTGTAGTACTATTTATCATACCAAAACAAAACCAAAAACCAAGAGCTTATCACGAGGAGACTAATTGAAGTATGATAGATCCTCTTAATATAGCTATAAAAATGGAACAGGAGTTCTGGCCGTGGTGCAGTGGGTTGAGAATCTTCCCTGGCTCAGGTTGCTGTGGAGGTGCAGGTTTGATCCTTGGACTGGCACAGTGGGTTAAAAGATCCAGCATCGCTGCAGTTGTGGCATAGGTTGCAGCCCTGGCTAGGATTCAGTCCTTGGCTTGGGAACTTCGATATGCTCTGGTATGGCCATAAAATTTTTTTTAATGATATAAATAAACTTTGTATTATTGTAGAAAGCTCTACACAATATATTATTAAAAGACAAGTTCATATTAATATTTATTTATATATACAATATGCTACCTATAGTTCAAGAACCTAATATTGATGTCTTTATTATAAGACATGCCTAGCTTAAACCTTCACATGTATGTATGTATATACTGTGTATATACCATCTTAAGAGTTGTTTATCAATAACATATAAATACATAGTCTATATATAATTTATATAGAGTCTATATATAATTGTATATAGTCATATATGTCTACATGTCTAAATATAGTCATATATGTCAGTCATATATGTATATATACATAGGTATATGTTATATAGGTCTATATATATAAGTATACATCTATGAATATATTCATAAACATATACATATAGACCATATGTATATGAACATACAAGTACAGACTGTTTTTATATAAACAAAGGAGCATAGCATAAGAAACTAATTTAGGAGTAAGATTATCTGTAGGACATAGACGGACAGAAAAAGTTAGGACCAGGACACAACACAGGGGCAAGTGTGATTTCTCAATAGATCACTTCTCAGTACCATTTTGCTCTTACAACACCATGATTCAATTACTTATATAAAGCTATAGCATTAAAGTTAAAAGATAAGTCAAAGACTATCCAAAAAGTCACTGGAGTTGGGAAAATGCAACATTGTTCTATACCAGAGTTGCTTTATTTTTATTAATTTATGCATTAAAATGCATCTTGCATAAGTTAATGAGGGACAGGAACACTAATTGACATGAAAGTTTATACAATATTAAAGTTAGGGAAAATGGTTAAATACAGGATAATCTCATGTTTGGTAGCAGTAATGTGAGTTTAAAAAAATGGCTTTCCCACAGTAGATACAGGTATTGGAATGTCCATTGATAGTTTTTCTCCCTTTCTAGTATTTCCTGTGCTTTTCAGTTCCTATAAATTCTATTGTTTCTAAGAAGTTAAATGTCATTAATAACAAATCAGCGTTTCAGCCTGGCATGAGCTTTTCAGTTTCTGCAAAGCACAAGAAAAGCAGGTAAATCAAAGAACAGTGGTTCTGTACCCAGAGCCCTGTACCGGGGTCAGTACCCTAGATATCTCCAATTTTGTCAGTGTCTATGCTCAGTGTAAGGTACAAACTGGTAAAACCTCTAACTTCAGTGGTACAGTCTGAAAATACTTATAGGGAATATAGCATTTTTTTTTAATCAACTTGACTATCCCACAGACATGCAAAGGACAAAACTTACAAAAAAAAACATGGATTCTTAGTCATTTTTTACCTTTCAATGATGTGATAAATTGTCAAAATATATCACAATCTTAACACAATTGAGAGTATTCTCAGGATGTAAAGATTACATGATTTTTATTTTCTTCTTTGCAGATATGTTTTCCAAACATATATATGTTTCTATCTGATCAGGAAGATGAATATATGATATTTAAATATTCATTGCAAATATCTCACTCTAGCTTTGTATGGATCTTTCATACCCTACAATAATAGTTAAAAACCTATCCAGTATTTAATAATCACACCTATCATTTTTTTGATATTTAGCTTCCTCACCTGATTCCATTCCTTCTCATTATCGTCATCAGCCTGCCATCTGTGATGCTTTGCTCTCCATCATACTCAAGAATGTCTTTTAAAACTTAGATCAAGAAGTTCCTTGGTGTATGTGTGTATAAGAGTGAGGAAGAGAAGAATGAGCAGTTTTCTGTGAAAAACACACCCAACAAAAGCAAAATGTGCCCCGAAAGTAAAAGAAAGAAAGAGAAAATCTTGTGATCAATGGTAGTTTGTTAATAAAATATGCCTCATGGTTTGCAACATATCATCTAGGCATACTTACTTCTTTATTGATTGATTACAAAACCATCTCTCTGGGCCTAAGAAACACAAATTCCTGTCAAGGATTCAGCTTAGCATCAGCCTGGATGCATCTGCCTTCTTCATTTTTAAGTCAGAAAAGCATCCCCTTCACATGGTATTTTTCTTTAGTGGTATTAAAATATAAGGCAGATTTGTTTGAAACATCTGTTTCATAGTGTGGCAGATAGTGTTAGAACACTGCTTCTTAAGATTTGGGCATTCATAGCGTGGCTGGACTCATACAAAGGCAGGTAGCAGTTCCTCTAAGAGTTTAATTAAGGCCTGTATATAACCTACCCATGATTTGGAACTTTAAAAGTTTCTATATACCAAATACACATTTGTGCATATAAACACCTTTTTCTTGTGTAGGCCTGTGATGGCCTGGTTTGTAAAAATAAGTTATCAGTTTGCAATGTATCATTCTACTAAGACTCAAATTAGTGAAACTTATTGGGATTCCAGGTTCGACACCAATGTGAAGATACTGTTCACAAAGTATCCTAATGGGGGAAAAAATGGTCAAGATGGATGCAGTATATTGATCTTCTTGCCCTCATTATAGCAAAGAGAACTCGAAATTGGAATTGGGATGTATAGGGAAAACAGAGAAGCTTTGTTAGTTGTGAATCATCCTTTCCCCGTCCGTTTTATCCTTTAGGGAAACAAATAGAAAAACCTCATTAAGTCCATATAAGTCTAGACACAATGGCTCACCATTCTAAGTAGCTCTGATTCCCTAACCAAATAGATACCCTCCTGTTGTTTAATTAAAACAGCAAATAACCAAAACTGGTCCAGATAGTGGTGATCCATACTTTTCAATTTAGGGAGGTTTTCCCTGTTGCTTGAGAGGGATTTAGATAGGGATTATACTGTTCAGTATTCTGTTTTCACTATCTGCTCAGAATGTCCATCCGTTTACACACGTGTTCATCACATACACACATGCAGGCAACTACACAAACACATATACAGGTTGAGATGACTTAAGATTGCTTCCCACGTCCATTAGACAATCAGTAGCTAAAACTCAAAATGTCAAGAGTTGAGTGAAGAAAGCTAAGTGGATGGAAGTCTATTGCCAGTGTGGTCGTCAGGAAGCCAGAGAAGTAGCAGATTTTCGTGCAGTTTGTGAAAATGGGAAAAGTCGCTGTCTTCTTGTTTTTACTAGAAACCCAGAAGTTACAAACCATGCAACCCCCAACTTAATTCTGAATCACTCATCCAATAACTCCACATTTATGATCCTCTTTGAGATAGATGTAACCCTGTAAATTACACTAAAATCTGCTCACAAAAACTGCACCCTACCGTCTGGCTTCCACAGCTGGAAATTAGAATAAAGCCTTTCTGTTACACCATTGAATATACTCGCAGCAAAACCCTCGTGAACTCAGGAAGGTCAAAAGGAAACAAGTTAACAAAGGAAAGCTTAGGTAAATTTGCCTGAACTTCACAGGTACTTCAATTTGGTTTATAATTACCCTTGAGAAAAATGATCAAATTATTTATGTATTTATTTTTGGCACGCCATCACAGCCCAAAGCAAACTACATGTACTCTGATTTGGATACAATTTGATTGTACCTATGACTGACCCCACACCTTGACCACAGCAGACACAGAAAAAGGTCCTAAATGGAGCATCACTTTTACCCAAGTTACACACAGTCCTATGGGTTCTTTAATTAGCTTCATAGAACTGGTTTCAATATGTCATTACTTTCTTCTGCTCTGTAAGCAGCAGATGTTTGAGAGCTAGTGCCAAGCATTAGGTTATATGTCAGAGATACAGGATATGGGATCTGAGTCCCTGACCTTAAGAAATGTACCGACTCTTGGAACAAAATAATGCTATTTGCAGGAACATGGACGGAACTAGAGACTCTCATACTAAGTGAAGTAAGACAGAAAGAGAAAGACAAATACCATATGGTATCACTTATATCTGGAATCTAATATACAGCACAAACAAACCTTTCCACAGAAAAGAAGCTCATGGACTTGGAGAACAGACCTGTGGTCGTCAAGGGGAACGGGGAAGGAGTGGGATGGACTGGGAGTCTGGGGTTAATAGATGCCTTCGGAGTATATGAGCAATGAGATACTGCTGTGTAGCACAGGGAACTATACCTAGTCACGTATGATGGAACATGATGGAGGATAATGTGAGAAAAAGAATGTGTGTATATAGATATATATGTGTGTGTGTGTGTGAGACTGGGTCACTTTGCTGTACAGTAGAAATTGAAAGAACACTGTAAACCAACTATAATGGAGAAAATAAAATCATTAAAAAATTTTTAAAACATATTAATGTAAAATGTAAAAGAAAGAAAGAAAAGAAAGAAATTAATTCACCAACTATTAGAGGAAGGCTTTTTCAGGTGCTAAATTAGCAGTGACGCCAGTCCTTGGAAACTTTTATGGGACACTTCACACAGGTGTCACTTCTCCCCAGAACTCCCACTGGTGAACCCCTGAAGAATCTGATTCGCTGTCTCTCCTGTGTATCCAGCTTTAATACACTGATTTTCTGGCAAAATAACAAAGAAAATCCCAAATACATTATTTGGTGAATGTAAGAAAAGATTATATATATATATATATTTTTTTTTTCCCACTGTACAGCAAGGGGGTCAGGTTATCCTTACATGTATACATTACAATTACTTTTTTCCCCCAGCCTTTCTTCTGTTGCAACATGAGTATCTAGACAAAGTTCTCAATGCTATTCAGCAGGATCTCCTTGTAAATCTATTCTAAGTTGTGTCTGATAAGCCCAAGCTCCCGATCCCTCCCACTCCCTCCCCCTCCCATCAGGCAGCCACAAGTCTCTTCTCCAAGTCCATGATTTTCTTTTCCGAGGAGATGTTCATTTGTGCTGGATATTAGATTCCAGTTATAAGTGATATCATATGGTATTTGTCTTTGTCTTTCTGGCTCATTTCACTCAGTATGAGATTCTCTAGCTCCATCCATGTTGCTGCAAATGGCATGATGTCATTCTTTTTTATGGCTGAGTAGGATTCCATTGTGTATATATACCACCTCTTCCGAATCCAATCATCTGTCGATGGACATTTGGGTTGTTTCCATGTCTTGGCTATTGTGAATAGTGCTGCAATGAACATGCGGGTGCATGTGTCTCTTTTAAGTAGAGTTTTGTCCGGATAGATGCCCAAGAGTGGGATTGCGGGGTCATATGGAAGTTCTATGTATAGATTTCTAAGGTATCTCCAAACTGTTCTCCATAGTGGCTGTACCAGTTGACATTCCCACCAACAGTGCAGGAGGGTTCCCTTTTCTCCACACCCCCTCCAGCACTTGTTATTTGTGGATTTATTAATGATGACCATTCTGACTGGTGTGAGGTGATATCTCATGGTAGTTTTGATTTGCATTTCTCTTATAACCAGTGATGTTGAGCATTTTTTCATGTGTTTGTTGGCCATCTGTATAAAAAGATTATATATTTTACTACCACAAGAAAGGCACTATTTAAGACCATACATTGGATTATTTTTTAACTTTTTTTTTTCTTAACCTGCTCTTCAAATCAATCAAAGAGTCTCTTCTCTATCAGGAAGAAAAAAAAAAAAAGACTGTTTAGCTATAACTACAACTAAATGTTTCTGATTCAATGGTTATACTTTTCTCTGAGGCAAATTTGAGATAATTCAGTTACCCACTGCAAAATTATAGTGTCTTTAAGATACAGGGAAAACATCTGTATTTGGGAACAGAAGTGGCAAATTTTGCAAGTATTAATGAATTAAATTTATATATAAATATTTACAATGTTGGAATAAAATGAATAAATAGTATTTTACATGTTTATTTTATACAGTTTCCCAACTAAGAATGAATTTCTTCAGGTGCTGGATATTATTAAATGATTGACATTCCTCATTTTTCACTACCAAGTCCCTTGTTACATCAGTACTTTTTTGTTGTTAGGCTACTGAATTATTCTAATCCATGTGCTGATTGCTGCGGCAGATAATAGGTTGTGTATGATGTTACCAAAAAAAAACAAAAAACAAAAAAAAAACCCAAATTGTTGTATATAAATACATGCAAAGTTTATAAGCTTGGGATTTTTGTTCATTAATACTTTTTTTTTTTTGGTCTTTTTGCTATTTCTTGGGCCGCTCCCGCGGCATATGGAGGTTCCCAGGCTAGGGTTTGAATCGGAGTTGTAGCCACTGGCCTACGCCAGAGCCACAGCAACGTGGGATCCGAGCCGCGTCTGCAACCTACACCACAGCTCACGGCAACGCCGGATCGTTAACCCACTGAGCAAGGGCAGGGACCGAACCCGCAACCTCATGGTTCCTAGTCAGATTCGTTAACCACTGCGCCACGATGGGAACTCCCATTAATACTTTTAAATGGTAGATGCTAGGCACAGTACTAGAATTTAAGTACCATGCAGATTTGTTGTTACCCGTTCTTCATTTAAGCTACTATGTTCCTGAATCATGAAAAATAAATGTAGTTAGGTTTGTTAATTAGATTTATCAAATGCTTTGCTCTTCCTCCGTGGACCACCTGTTATCTTCAAGGGAAGCATTGCAACCGAGGGAAGAAACCTTGAAATGAGAGCGTAGGGATGGACTGGGAAGCTGGGGTTAATAGATGCAAACTATTGAATTTGGAATGGATCAGTAATGAGATCCTGCTGTATAGGACTGGGAACTAAATCTAGTCACTTGTGATGGAGCATGATGGAGGATAATGTGAGAAAAAAAAATTGTGTATATATGTGTGTGTGTGTGTGTGTGTGTGCGCGCGCGCGCGCGCGCACGCACGCGCGCGCCTCGGTCACTTTGCTGAACATTAGTAAATTGAGAGAACACTATAAACCACCTGTAATAGAAAAAATAAAAATCATTATAAAAAAGAGGGTAGGCTTTCTTTGAACACTTCCTAGAATTCAGGGGTTAGTGTACATTTGAGTTCCTAATCCTGAGAAACCAAGGGATGTTTTTTCTCTAAATTTAAGAATAATTTTTTATTGGCTTTAACTACTGTATACTTGCTGCCATGTAATTACAGTAATTAAAATCTATTGAATGTTTACTAGCTACGAGGCCTGTGACCAAGTTTATTACAGGCATTTGTTTTTATGTAGGCATTTGTTTCATTTAATCTTCACAACTCAGCAAGGTAGACATTTTTTACTAGCCTCTTTTTAGAGATGAAGAAAGTGAAGCTTAAAGAAGTTAGGTCACTTGCCACAAAATTACACAACCAGTAAGTGGCACAGCATTTATTGGAACCCTGAGTTTACTGATTTGGAACCTTTGTTTTTAACCTCAGTAATATTCTGCTCAAGAAAATAATATCTAGAAAAAAGAGAGAAAAATAGAAAATAACTCTTTACTAATAAAAAGATGGGGGAAATGTATACCTGCCCCAAAAGAACTAATTAAAGTTTAATTCACAGTTTAAGTGAACTTTAGGAAGAAAAAGCAGCTACTTAGTGTTCTCATGTAATTTACCAGTACTGTGTCTTTTGCCACTAATTTGATATGTGTCCAAAAATGGGGAGAGGGGGCACTGCAGCTGTTGGCTGTTGGGGAGAATCATAAATTGGAGAATCTATTCATATCCCCAGACCTTGGAATTTTATCTATTTTAAATGGTAGGACTGAATTTTGCCCATGAACTTTTAATGTTTTTTTAAATGATTCTTATTTTTTCTATTATAGTTGGTTTACAGTGTTCTGTCAATTTTCTAATGTACAGCAAAGTGACCCAGTCACACATACATATATACATTCTTTTTCTCACATTATCCTCCATCATGCTCCAACACAAGTGACTAGATACAGTTCCCAGGGCTATACAGCAGGATCTCATTGCTTATCCATTCCAAAGGCAATAGTTTGCATGTCCATGAAGTTTTAAATGCAAAGTAGGTATTTGCATGTATGTAAGCAAAATAATGTCTTAACTATGACACTTCTGTAGTCAAAGTTGTTTGCACATGTACATTGTTAGACTGGCATCTTTAATGTTTTTTATTACATAACATTTGACACATACAAAGGAGTATGTGTCACAAACATATATATACTACAATGCCTAAAGTTAAAATAAACACCAGTGATACCACCAGCAAATGTAAGACCTAGAGCCTTGCTAATCTTACTGATGCCATGGGTACCTACCTCTGAGCCCCTTATCCATACCTTTTCCAGCTCTAAGATCCTGAATTTGGTTTTATCATTTCCATTTTCCTGTTTTTCTTTTTAATTGGAGTATAATTGCCATATAACACTTAGTTTTTAGGTGTATGGACTAATGATTCAATATTTGTTGGTATTGCAAAATAACCACCATAATAAGTCTGGTTAACACCCATCATCATTCAGAGTTATAAATTTTTTCTTGTGATGAGGACTTTTAAGATTGACTCTCTTAGCATCTTTCAAATATGCAAGATAGCATTATTAATTACAGTTACCATGTTCAATATTACTTTATAAGTGGATATTCTTTTACCTTTTGACCACCTTCATCTATTTTACTTGCCCCCATTCTCCAACTGTGACAACTGCTAATCTGTTCTCTGTATCTATGAGCTGTGTTTTTTGATGAGGGTTTTTTAAGGCTCTACATGTGAGATCATATGGTATTTGTCCTTATTTGTCTTATTTTGTTTAGCATAATACCCTCAAGTTCTATCCATGTTGTCACAAATAGCAAGATTTCCTTCTCTTTTATGGCTAAATGATATTCCAGTGTGTGTGTGTGTGTGTACTCATATTCTTTATCCATTCATCTATTCATGGACACAGGCTGTTTTGATATGTTGGCTATTGTAAATAATACTGAAATGAACATAGGAGTGCATATATCTTTCAAGTTAGTATTTTATTTTATTATTGGATAAATACCCAGAAGTGAAGTTGCTGGATCATATGGTAGTTCTATTTTTAAGGTTTTAAAGAACTTTCATACTGTTTTCCTCAGTTGCTGGACCACTTTATGTTCCCACCAGCAGTGCATAAATGTTTGATTTTTTTTTCTCCATCCTCACCAACCCTTGTTATTTCTTGTCTTTTTGAAAATAGCCATATTAACAGAATGAAGTGATATCTCATTGTGGTTTTGATTTTCATTTCTCTAATGATGTGTGACATTAAGCATCTTCTCATGTATGTGCGGGCCATCTCTCTACATCCTCCATGGGAAAGTGTCCATGTGATCTTCTGTGCACGTTTTAAACTATATTGTTTGATTTTATTTGCTCTTTAGTTGTATGTGTTCTTTATATTTTTTTCATATTAACCCCTTATCAAATATGTGACTTGGAGATACTTTCTCCCATTCAGTAGGTTGTGTTTTCATTTTATTGATGGTGGCCTTTGCTATTCAGGTTTCTAGTTTGATGTAGTCCCACTTGTTTTTGCTTTAGTTGTTGCTGCTTTTTATTTGCTTTTTAAAAAGAATTTTAGCATCTTTGTATATATTTCTAAACAATATATTGCTTATTTCTGTTAACCTTTGAGTTTTCTAAAAATGGCATTTTACTATGTGCATAGGTAATTGACGTGAATGTGCTTATTCATTTACCATTGTTTTATAGATTTATTCTTATTCTTTAAAGTAGCTGTGTTTTCTATCTCATGGCAATATAATATAACTTTTTATAAGAGAATATCAGTTATCTTAGCAATGGGAATTTCTTTCCTGTAGTTTGCATTTATGAACGGAGTTCCATGAACAAAATAGTACATGTCTTCTGTGTTAGTCCCTTTGGGCTGCTGTAATAAGACACTATAGACTGACTTATAAACAACAGAAATTTATTTCTCACAGTTCTGGAAGCTAGAATTCTAAGATCAGGGTGCTAGCATGGTTGGGTTCTGGTGAAGGCCTTGTTCTGGGTTGCAAATTACCAATTTCTTTCTGTGTCTTCACATGATAGAAAAACCAAGGGAGATCTCGGGGGTCTCTTTTCCAGTGGTGAGGGCTCAGCCTTCATGACCTAATTACCTCCAAAAGGCCCCACCCTTAAATGTCATTGCATTGTGGATTGGGTTTCAACATACAAATTTGAGGGGGTGGGGGACATAAACACTCACCATATATCATCTCCTAAACACACCTACTCTATATACTAGGTTGTCTCTTCATAGAGCAACATTTAGAAGCTCTTCATGAAAATCCAGTTCCCAGGCTAAGCTTGTTTTTTTATTATAGAAAATGCTTGCAAAATTACACTGAAAAATGAAACTGTCATTAAATGTACATTCTCTTTAGTATCTTTTATAGTCATGAATATTTGCCAAGGAATGATTTAAATAGAATATATTCAGATCTATAACAGAACTGAAAAAAATACTAATAAAATTATTTGAACTTTTGTAGCTTTTTTTGACTAAGTAAGAAAGCTAAAGTGTTTTATTTACTTAAAAGGCTAATAAAAGTGTTAAACTCATTCTCAATTAATAGGAGTCTGTTGCCACTCTCGTTCTAGCAAAAGGAGTACAAGCAACACTTTAAATGTTGTACATATGGAGAGTTCTGTTGTGGCTCATGAGGTTAAGAATACAACTAGTATCCATATGCCGCAGGTGCAGCCATAAAAAGAAAAAAAATTTACACATGTATAGGTAATTGAAAAACCACCCAAAGCTGAAAAAGATAAAAACCACTGGTGATGCTAGGTGCATTGCTGCGGCTGTAGTCTCATCTCCTTTGCAGTTCACTGATGGGGGATTGTATTCAAGATCCAGCTATTGTTAAGAGAGGAACCTTATAGAGTCCCTAATTCAGTGCTTGCAAGACCAAGAAACTTCAAGTATGTATATTTTTAGATGAAGCATTAATCTAAATGATTATGTTGCCTGTCAGAATGCTTTTCACTGCAAGTGACAGAAAACCAAATTAGACAAAAGGGCAAGTTATTGGGTCACCGTATTAAGAAATCCTGGGTATATCTAGCTTTATATGTGCTGGCTTCAGGATCTGAAACAACACCATAGGATCTGATCTTTCTCCCAATCTTGGTTTGACTCTTGTCCCTGTTCACTTTCAAAGATAGCCTGTCCTAGGTTTAGATCTACAGGAAAATGGACACCCAGTCTGTCATCAGTCCCTGCCAAATATCCTGGATTTCATGGATTCTGACTGAATTACAGTGTATAACCCATACCCAAGCCAGTTGCAGTGGCCAAGAGAATACAAGATTTTGATTGGTCAAAACTGCTTTATCTGCCCACCTCTGGTCAGGGAAGAAGTCAACCTTATGCCAGACAATGAGCTGAGCCTGAAAGAGAATGTGTGATTCTCCGGAAGAATTTGGGGGTGTGCATCCCAGAGTATTGAAGAAATACTGAGTGGCTGCTTTCCTTTCAATTTAAAAAGTTCTTCTAGTCTTAAGGAATTTTATTTCAAATTCTACAACTGATTCCTAATTACCCTTCTCTTTCTCATTGATTTTAGTGCAGTTGTTTCATGTTCTCAAAGGGGAAGGGGCTTGATTTGGGTGCCAAGCATCACCCTCCACAGTGTCCTTAGAGACAAGTATATTCTGCACACTTCCATTCACTGTAACCCCCTACAGCAGTCTGCAGTGGTGAAGTGGGATCTGACTTTCTCATACTCTCCCTCCAGCAAGTCTGAAGGGAATCATTATTCACTAGATTCAAAATGTCCCAAAGCAAGTTTTAAGTATTTTGTACTCAAGATTGCTCTTAAGTTGGCTTATAATTATCTCAGCTCTAGTTTCAGTTTTCTTTCATCCTCAGAAAATTCTGTTATCATTTCTTGCCAGAGGAGATCTACCTCCCCTCACATTGAAACAGTTTAAAATTTGACATTATACGGTAGCTAAAATGACTACTTTCAAAAGCAGTCGTAGCTCATTGATACTTCCACTGGCTCATTCCTGTGAAACACATATGAAACATATGCTCATTAGTTACAGGAACCAATTTAAATGATAATGTTTTCAAACGGCCAACATCAAATAAACTTAGGGAGTAAACATCATTGCAACATGGTAAACAAGCTCTGAAGTGCAGTTGAGTGTGAAGGTGATTATCAAGGGACAGAGCTGGTGGGTACAGGGTAAGTAAACCAATCTACTGCCAGATAATATGTAAATTTCTCATGCAGTTCACTCCAATACTTCTCTTTTAGCTCTGCTGCCACTGTCCCTGGCAGGTTAAAAAAAAAAAAAATCCCAGAGCTCTTGCTGACATGTTCAACATCTGTTTAAAGTAGAGAAAGGTATTTTGCGTGGGAAAGGATGGACTTGAGGATTTGGTGTGTAGCTGGATGACTCCATAAAGTACAAATAGGGCATAAATATTGTCATACTGTTAAGTGTCTTCGAATTCAGATATCACAGATTCATTATGCATACCAAAGCTACTATTACAAACTTCATCAATGAACCTTATAAAAAAAACCCTCATCCTTTATCCCCTAGTATTAAGCATATTTTTAACTAGTGCCATAATATTTAGAACATCTCAGAAAAAAATTAATGCCAAGTAACAATTGATAGGCACTGAATATACCAAGAACACAGCAGATTTAGAATATTCAAGTTGGCATGAAATGATTAGAGGGAAGTTTAGTAGATTGACAAAGGGGAAAGAAAAGATTTCCAGCAGAAAGCGTTATGTGCAGAGAAATGAAAATACCTGACCTGTTTTAAAATAACAAGTTAAGGAGTGTGAGAGGGGAAAAGAGTAAGCAGAAGAAGAATTAAAAAGACAACTTGGGCCTTATTTGTTTTAAATTTTAAATAGCGAGTATTACAAATTTTGAAATACAGAAAAGTAAGGCAAAGAAACAAAATAATGGATCATAATCTCACTATCAAATTAACCTTATTAGCTGCTTTCTAAATAAATATATAGGTTATTAAGATCATATGTAAAGATAAAAGAAGAAAGTAAAAGCCCCATTAATCATCTCTGACGTCTCTCCCCAAAAGGAATTACTATCCATAGTTATTAATAATTAACCTTGAGTTTTCTCTTTAAAAAGTGTTTTAATTAATTTGAATTTGTCAGTAAAAGAAATCATATTATATATATCATGATATATTTATGAGATCCTCTCATGGCAACATATACAGATCTAATTCAGTAATTTTGGCAACTCAATATTTCACTATAGGGTTGAAACAGTTTAACTGATCTGATTGATGCATGTCTGGGTATCTTAGCCAAATCGCTCTCCAGAATCTTTCTAACACTACCTGCTTCTCTCAGTAGTTTATTAAGTCTTCTCTTCTCATAGATCTGGCAACCTTGGTTATCATCAAACATTTTAAGTTTAGTAATGCCAAAGGTAAAAATTTTGTATCTGGACTATTTTATGTCTATTTCTTTTAAGAAGAGTATGATTAAGCATCTTTTTATAATATATTTAGCCATTTGGGGACATCGGTTTTGAAGAAATTTATATACCATCCTAAGATGTTTTCTGGGGACTAAAATATCTTGTTTTATTAAAAGTTAAGTCTTAGTAAACTCTGGATGATAAAATGGAAGAAAAAAATGACTAAAGTATAATTTATTCCTGTCATTTTGTTTTATTATGTTTTTGACCTATTATCTTTTTTTTTTTTGTCTTTTCTAGGGCCACGCCCACGGCATATGGAGGTTCCCAGGCTAGGGATCTAATTGGAGCTGTTGGTGCAGGCCTATGCCAGAGCCACAGCAACGCCAGATCCAAGCCGCATCTGTGACCTACACCACAGCTCATGGAAACGCCAGATCCTTAACCCGCTGAGCAAGGCCAGGGATCGAACCCACAACCTCATGGTTCCTAGTGGGATTCGTTTCTGCTGCGCCACAACAGGAACTCCTTGACCTATATTCTTGATTACTATGTTAAGTTTACTCTTCAGGCATATGGAATAAAAATTATTTGGATAGGGAGTCAGCCCATAAAGCTTTTGTATTAACCTTCTCAAGAAAGTTAAGAAGGATAAATATGGAAGCTGTCATGCATGGAATATCAATGATAGGAAAGGTGTTGCCGTAGGTATTTAGCCATATAAACTCATTGAAACCAATGTTCTTATCCATGACTTCTTAACAAATGTTTATTTCTTCTGATTAAATCAACCCCTTTGCTTGAACTACTAGAAAAGGGGGTTGTGATAAGAACAAGAGTTAATTTTTATGTCATTCATATATTCAAATATTTCTCACACCCTAATTCTACAGCAAAGCAGTAATACGGGTTCTTTGTCGTCATTGTATTGCATGGTAATAAAAACTCTGAAAGACTACACAGGAGTCCCCATTGCAGGCATCTGGGTAGGTCTTGCCTTGCTGCACCACACATATCAGAACTCACACTAGACTCTGGCCCTTGTATGCCCTCTTTAATCATGCCTGTGACTTCATTCTAATACCAGGTCTTAGAGGCAGGCTGCATTTAGGCATTTCTTAAGAAGCAGTGGGTATGTTTTGTTAATACCCTGTCTCATTGACCCCCATACCACCACAAAAACAGGTATTTATGTTCAAAACCAACAAGTACCCTGCTTGCCTACTAGAAACAAAACTCTATTAGAAACAAAACTGCATTCTTGAGCACATGTTGTCTTGGAAATTGTCAACATACGATATGGAGAATTTGCAATTTTCAGAGAGCAGATCAATCAGTAGCAGAAAAAATTGTTTCTGCCAGAGACACCATCTCCTTTTGTAAATCTCTGCTTTTGCAGACAGAAAGGGAAGATCCACTCAGGGACTATAAGCTTGCCTTCTGTTTACCCTCTGTTTACTTCAAAGATTGTTCCTCCTTGGGGGATAAATAACCACAACTTAAACTAGACTTTAAGGTAATATTTTTATACTGTCTAGTCAGTTTCATGAATTTCGACCTTTTTTTTTGTTTGTTTGGTTCTGTTTTGTTTTTCCATGATGAGCCATAGTCAGTATGTCTTGTATTTACACACACACACACACAAAAACTGTACAACTTCTTCTCTGATATTTCTCTTCATAAGGTTGCTGGGATAGAAAATCCAGATGTGTTAAATGATAATAATATCAATATCCCTCTCCTTGACCTCTCAACTTGATATTCTACTAAAGTCTTATTTGTGAGCTTTCATGAATTCTTTGTGGAGATGAAAATACCCTGTTTTCAGATTGCTAAGCAAGAATTCTCCTTTTTCTCTTTGCTTTTTCCCCTCTAGATTTATAATCCAAAAAAATCAGAGAAGCCAAAACATCATCACTATGGAGATAGTCATGTGCCTTGTTCCTTTTCTCTCGTTCTGGAAAATAAGTCTGTGAAGCACACACAACAGTGTAATTGACTCTCTGGTGCAGCTGCCATTGGGTCTCTACTATAAGAAATCATATTAGTCTTCCTTTTAAATGTGTTCAGAGCAATAAGTCATCCTTGACATTCACCATTCATACAACAAAATGTCTGTGTTACTAAATCAGCCCCAAGCTTATCAAATAATTAATACCAGATTTGTAAGTGACACAGATGATGTCAGGTTTTTTTATTAAGTAGGACCTTGATCCCCAGCATTTACTGGTTGCAATCCTTTTACTAACAGATAACATCTGCCAATGAGTAATACTTGGTTTCAGGGAAGAACAGCTTTTAGTGATTTTATTCCTAGGAAGTTTACTAGGTTGACAATGCTTTAAGCCAAATGCTTTTGTTTAACTGCTATAAAGCAAGAAATTGCTGTGCAAACTCTTTCACACTCTTTTAAGCCTTCAGGGAATAACATTTAAGGATCAGAAGAGTCCTATTCAGTCCTTGGCATGAACTCACTTCAGTGGGTACAGCCCTAAAAAGAAGAAAAAAAAGAAAGAAAGAAATCACCAATGAGTTCATTGCCTTTATATTTTGGGTAATATCATTCTGTTAAGTAGGAATTAGAAAGATATTCTACACCAGGATCATATAGGAAAGACTTTGCTGTACTAACTCTGTCATCAGTATCACAAAAGTTGGGGTGAAAACCCTCCCAAATTAGCCGAGTTTCTTACTACTGGACTGGAAGATTACAGATAAGCAGGGGCAGGGGGATAAGGGGGAGATCTACAATGCTGTGAGTATTAGATTTGGAGAACTCAGTATCTGTTCATGTTTAGCTTAATATAGACACAGGCGATTACATACAGAAACATTTATAGATACACAAATATAGATGGGTTAGTATGTACACATATTTCCTTGCTCTTCGGGCTAAGAGGACATTGAAGCGACAGTAGTAACCAGCATTTTAGCACCCAGATCTTATTTTCTAATTCCCTTCTCCATCAAAAAGAACAAGGCTTCTTAGAGAAATTGATGATGCTAGTATTTGAATAGAAAATACAAAGGATGAGTTGGAGCATCTTGCAGTGCCAGAAAGTAAGAAAATGTTAAAAGACCAAAACTTTAAAATGAGGTCATGTCAAAGGGACATAGAGGCCAACTGAAAAAGTTCCCAGATAGCCAAAATTGTTACAATTTGAGCAATAACACGAAATAGTATTGGATCTAACCTAAAATATAAATAGCCATGTATCCATGTTGACATAAATGAATGATTGAAAAAATAAATGGAAATCACCCATGAAGAAAAATTCTAAATAATTCGGGTAGATAATTCATCCTCAAGGATGTGAATCATAGCTCCTGACTTCCTAAGCGTAGGCTGTACATGGGAACCTCTTTTCAAAGAGGGAGCATAGAAAGAGGGAGAAAAGAGACACCTGGCGAGCACTACCTGAGCTAGGTGATGAAGGTTGACGTCCACTGTGGTAAGTCATGTCAATAGCATGTATTCTTGATATCATGGCGTAAGAATGGAACTTGTCCTCTGCGGTCTTTTAAAAACCTATAACCCTAGTATAATGATGGAAAACATTGCAGAAGTCCCAATTCAGGGACATTTTACACAACACCAAGTAGTACTCCTCCAAATTGTTAAGGTCATTGAAAATAGAGTCTAAGAAGCTGTAATAGCCAAGAGGAGGCTAAGGCAACATATCAACTAAGTATCCTGTGATATCCTCAAGAGAACTCCTGGAACAGAAAAAAAAAAAAAAAGATAGGTAAAAAAGGAAATATGACTAAAGTATGGGTTTTAATTAATAATAATGAATTAATATTGGTTCATACATTATGACAAATTAATGTACCATAGTAATGTAACATGTTAATAATTGAGGAAACAGGGCCTGTGGCCTGTAAGAACTGCATACTGTAATTTTTCTATAAAAATCTAACTTTATAAAATTTTAAAGTTTATTATCTTTTAAAAAACATGCCCTAATTTACCCTTTTTATTATTTATATGGACTTTAATTAGATGTCAATATTTTTATGACATCCACGCTAAATGGCAATTCTCCAGCGCCCTATAGATTTGTGAGCTGGTTCTTCTAAATGCTTTAATCAAAGCTTCAATTTTACTCTGAGAATGGTCTTCCCAGTTGTTAGGGAAATATTTTCTACGTTGTTCATAAGCTGTCGTTTTGGTTATTACACCATCCCTGATAAAAGACCACTATAGCTTGACTCTCAGTTTTATTAAAACTCTATTATGATTATCCTTCTAAAAACACTCTAAACTCTGGTCAGCCTCAGTCAGAGTGGTAATGAGGGCGGAATGTATCATTGCAAGTCTAATTCTGCCCATTATATTCCTGCCTCTCCATTTATGCTAGTCTAAAAGTGTTATTTGAGCTGGAAGATCATTCTGTAACCTTCAGATTACTGCTGGGTGGCTTCGGCAGAAAAGGAATTACCAATGCATTAAATTTGAATTAGCTCTGAGAAATCATGCAGATGTATGCACAGAACATTATAGCAATACTGTCTCCCAGGCACAGCAGAATTGCTTTTATGCAGTTTTAAAGAATCACTTGAGCAACCCTTAAATTGCTCACATGATGAAGCTGAGCCAGCATCTTCTGTTTAAAAAAAAAAAAAACCTGCAGCCCAAATCTAGCCTTTCAGGGAGTTGTCTTTCAGAGAAACCTGATCACATAGGGACTGCTGCTGAGTGGACTGTTTGGGTTTCAGCCACAGCATATGAGAACACCCTGGCAGAGTGACTGCAGAAGTGTCACTTAGACTAATGATTATGAATTATGCAGAGGGTCATATCCTCTTAGTTACAAGTCATTTACACATCTCCCTCTAGACTGCCTAGCCTGGTTCAATTTTTTTTCCCTCCTACTAGGAAATAACTCATTGAATAGATGTTCAAAGTTGAATTTATTGACATTCTATTTTTCTTCCATAATGCCAAGCTTGCAAAACAACCAAATGAAAAAAAAAAGCAAGACACTTACCCTCAGTGAAATTATAGCAGTAACAAGTCTCAGTTTATTTTTTGCCTTTAGTCTGTCACGGTGCTTCCCATTTTAAAGGTCTGACAGTTCTAATATCTCCCTTTCTGTCTCGCTCTTCTATCTTCAGTTAAATTGAAAAGGTGGTATAAAGAAGTATGCAAGGAAAAAGGAACACAGTTGATGCTGAAATGCACACATCTCAATCTGTAAGATACACACTATTTTAGAGAGCTACAAAGAAGGGGGTACAGTAGGAAAACCAGAGAATCTTCATCTTTGAATTTAAAAAGTCTGTCAGGTTTGACTTTCTCCTTTTATAAATCTGAGGGCTTAAGCCCACATTTAAATGAAGAGAGAGGCCATAGACAATTCAGTATGTTTTAATAAGCAGATTATTAAGCCTGACTGCATAGGTCCTTGGGAACGTCAGCTGAAGTACAGGGATCTGTTTCTGTGTCACCTGCTGAACTTAGATTTCAGTGGAAATATGAGGAGTATTGACCTGTCCCCCAAAATGGACCATCCATGACCAACTCAAAAGTCACAGACCGTTTTTCACAATAAAGCCCAGCTAGAGCAGGATGGAGTGTTTTTTTCTGAATTAATTGAGCAGGTTTTGTGTCCATAAGAGCTAACTAATGAGGGCAGAACATCTCGAACCTCCATAACCAACCTCAGGGCCAACAAGCCTTGTTACTCTTTATATGGCAGGTGGTCATTTGGCCACACAAAGTGCCATTCAACACAAACCTACATCCTGGGCAGCTACCCTGACAGCTAGATTTGAAAGGAGGCCCTTGCTACCAGAAATGACAAGGACCAAGGAAAGATAACAGGAGAGTGTTCTGGAATGCTGTTCACACTTCCAACACGTTAGTTGACATGGGTGGTGGAAAGGTACAGTGATGGCTTCAAGCTGCCACTGACTATTCCTGGGGAACCTGTGGTGTCTGTAGAGATTTCTCAGGAGCACAATGCCTCCCTAATAGGAACGCAAGTTGGTTAACTATCACACTGCACCAGCTAGATCTCATTCTCTTTATCCTTGCATGTC
This sequence comes from Phacochoerus africanus, assembly GCF_016906955.1. NCBI lineage: Eukaryota > Metazoa > Chordata > Mammalia > Artiodactyla > Suidae > Phacochoerus > Phacochoerus africanus. The sequence goes on along the minus strand of NC_062547.1, from coordinate 128,547,182 downwards.
CCCAAATAAACCAAGATCAGCTCCCAAAGGGCAACTTGTGCCAGTGCAGTGGAGTTAGACGTCACTTAAAAACCTTCCTTGGCAGGATAATTCGTTGAGATAACAGCCAGCAGGACTTTTGACAGAGAATTCTCACCATGCCACTCCTGTGCTCAAACACAAAAATCCTTCTCAACCCTCCGAGAGAAAATGGAGGTGTGAGCATGACCTTCAGGCTGATGGCTCTACCCCTGCCCCAACTCCACCTCCTTACTCTGCCTTCCCTCCACCCCGTGGCCACACTGCTTCCTGGCTCTTCCTCAGACAAGCTAACCTTGCTCCGGTCAGAGGGCCTCTGCTTGTGAAGCTCTTCCTTCAGCTGACCACACACAGGCTTCTTTGCCCACTCCCTTCTTTGCTCACTCCTGGCTCAGGTCGTATGTCATCAGTAACACCTTCTGAGACCTCCCAGTAACAAATAACATCCCCCCCACACACACACCCAGACATAACCTGTCCCCTTGCCGTGCTGTATTTTCCTAATTGTGCTCATCCCCAACAAATACACAGTACGTTTTACTTACTTATTTGTACATTCTTATCTCCGCTGACAAAAAATGTCAGATACACAAGTGACGGGAACTTTGTTTTATTTACTACTTTATTCCTGGAATCTAGAAAGTGCCTGACACTATAGCATGTACTCAGCAACGTATGTTGAACTGAACAAGTTCTACTGTGTATTTTCTCTCTTTATTTGCCCCCTTTTAGCCTCACTTCTCTCCACCCGACTCCCTCCATACACACTCATGCACATGTGCATACCCAGCTCAGTGACTTTTAACAGCCTTGCTGTTAATAGCAGTCAGAAAAATGCTGTTGCCAGACAGATCACAGACACAGGGGTCTCACCCACAGAAGAGGAAAGCGGTTCTTCCTATCAAAGGTAAACAAAAATAAAAAAACTTGAGCTCTGAAGTAAGAAGCAGATTCCAATACCCTTGGCCTATGGCACACAGACATTATAGAGCACACGTAAATGGGCCCTGTCCTACAAGCCTTCCCTTGGGTGCCTAACCACAGTACCATACTGGGAGAGAAGCAAAGGCTGACAGCTAAACACACCAAACATTTTTTGTATTTTGTAATACAGAGATATATACGGTAATTGGTAGAGAGCTCATATGATAGGATATAATGTTTAGTTGTCTTCCAAATACAATTTCACCATCTTTTAAAGCTATTCCCTAGCACAGAATATTCATGTTGTTTCTACATGCAGATGCTCAGACCAGGTAGACTTTCAAGTGCCTAGAGAGGGTGCAGTTAGGTAAGCAGCCTGTTCATTCAGAGTTCTGTCTGTCTGTGCTCTGTGCCATATTGGCATGCACATTATTTTGATTGACAGACCCTTACATGTAAATTCACGTACCTGGAAATTATGCCTGAAACCAAGGATGGAAAGTTGACCTTGTCTCACATGCCAGCTTCAATTCATCAATGTGACTATGTGGAGAGTTACGTTGAGAAGAGTCAGATACTATGTCTGAGCTCAATGGAAAAGAAAGTGACATGGTCCATGTCTGCTGTGGATAAAAAAGGGAAAAATGACAAGCATATGTTCCTTTATTTGCCAACCCTGCTTTTGCTTCCAACAGCAGTTCCAAGCTTGGGGGTATACTAACTAGGGGAGTGTTTTTAAATCAGCAAGAGATGGGCACATATCTGGTGTGACAAAGCATATTCAAAAATCACCATCATAGAGATATGTTTATTAATGCTATATTATTTATTTTGAAATGGCAAATAACATCCAATAAAGTAAGAATTTGAGTGCTTGGCAGAAAAAAGCAATGTGTTTTTAAGCATTGCTCTAGTCTGGATTCATAAATAACTTTCTTCTTCATCTTGGCAATGAATATAATTTAGTCTAATGAGCATTAATGAAACAGCTATGAGCATATTTAGATACCTCATATAAGTGGAATCATTTAGTATTTGTCTTTTTATGACTAATTTCACATAGCATAATGTCTTCAAGGTTCACCCATGTTGTAACATGACAGTTTTCCCCTTTTTAAGACTGAATAATGTTTCATTGTATGTATAATCCACATTTTTTTAATCCATTCATCTGTGATAGACATTTCAGTTGCTTTCACTTCTTGGCTATAGTGAATAATGCTGCAGTGAACATGTGTGCAATTAATTATCTCTTCAAGATTCTGTTTTCAATTCTTCTGAATATATACCCAAGGAATGGGATTGATAGATTGTACGATAATTCTGTTTTTTAATTTTTTGAGAAAACTACATACTGTTTTTTGTAGTGGCCACGCCACTTTACATTCCCATTAACAATGCACAAAGTTTCCAATTTCTCCACATCCTCACCAACACTTGTTATTTTCTGGTTTTGGAATAGTGGCCATATTAATGGGTATGACACAATAAATACCTCATTGTGGTTTTGATTTGCATTTCCTTGTGGATTAGTGACATAAGCATTTTCATGTATCTGTTTATTTGTATGTCTTCTTTGGAGAAATGTCTATTCAAGTTCTTGAACCATTTTTAAATTGAGTTAACATTTATTTTGCTATGGAGTTGTAGGAGTTTCTTATGTATTTTAGAGTTTTCACTCTTTTCAAATACATGGTCTGCAAAAATTTTCTTCCATTCTGTAGCTTACCTTTTCACTCTTTTGGCTGTTTCCTTTGCTACCCAAAAGCTTTTTCATTTGATGTGGTCCCACTTATCTTTGTTGTTGGCTGCACTTTTGGGGTCCTGTCTTTGAGATTAATGCCAAAACCAATGTCACAAGGCCTTTTCCCTGTGTTTTCTTCTAATAGCTTTACAGTTTCAGGTTTTACATTGAAATCTTTCATCCATTTTAAGTTGATTTTTGTGCCTGGTATAAGATAAGAATCCAGCTTCAGTCTTTTGCATGTGGATATCCAGTCTTCCTAGTACCATTTGTTGAAGGGCCTATCCTTTTCCCCATTGTATATTCTTAGCATCCTATCAAAGATCAGTTAACTGTAGATGCACGGATTTATTTCTGGGCTCTCTATTCTGTCCCATTCGTCTTGGTATCTGTCTGTATGCTAGTACTATGCTGTTTTGACTACTGAAGTTTTGTAGTAGATATTGAAATCAGCTTTGTTGCCTCCAGCTTTGTTCTTTCTTATTAGGATTTTTTAATATGATTTTTATTTTTTCCATTATAGTTGATTTACAGTGTTCTGTCAACTTATACTTTTTCTGGCTATTTATATTCTTTTGCCATTCAAAACAAATCGTAGAAAAATTTTTGTTTCCTATTTCGGGAAAAAAAAATGCCATTGGGATTTTGATAGAGTTTGCATTGACTCTGTAAATTTCTTTTGAAAATAGAGACATTTTAACAATATTAAGTCTTCCAGTCATTGTACATAGAGTGTCTTTGTATCTTGTATAATTTATTTGTGTCGTGTATAATTTATTTCATCAACATTTCATAGTTTTCAAGCACAAGTCTTTCACATTCCTTAAAGCTTACTCATAAATGTTTAATTCTTTTTGATGCTATTGTAACTGAGATTGTTACTTTCATTTTCTTTTCAAGTAGTTCTTCGTTAGTGTACAAAAAGAACTGATTTTCTTTTATGTATAAAAGTTTCTTTTAGAATGTATAAAAAGCATTCTATCCTTTTTCCTTCCTCTAGCCAAGGGTTTGTCAATTTTGCCCTGCAACTTTACTGATTTTATTAGTTCAAAGTTTGGAGTCTTTAGGTTTTTCTATATATAATACTATATAATCTATAAACAGGGACAATATTGCTTCTTCCTTTCTTATTTGAATGCCTTTTGTTGCTTTTTTCTTACAGAATTGCTCTGGCTAGAACTTCAAGTACTGTGTTGAATACAGTGATGAGAGTGGGCCTTGTTCCTGATTTTAAAGAAAAACTATACTCTTTACCATTGAATATAATATTAGTACAACTTTTTATTTTTGGCCTTTATCATGTGAAGATACTTTTCTTCTCTTTTTAGTTTGTTGAGAATTTTTATCATAGAAGGGTGCTGAATTTTGTCACACCCTTTTTCTGCATCTCTTAAGACGATTATGTGATTTTATCCTCTATCCTATTAATGTCATGTATCAGATAATTGATTTTCATATGTTGAACCAGCCTTGTGTCCCAGGGATAAATTCCACAAGATTATGGTGAATGATTTTTTTTAATGTGTTGTGGGGTTCAATTTATAAGTATTTTGTTGAGGATTTTTGCATCTGTATTCAGCAGGATATTAAGCCATTAGTTTTTTTTATTTTTTCCCTTTGTGGTATCTTTGTCTGGCTTTGGTGTGAGAGTAAGACTTGCCTCATAAAATAAGTTTGGAAGTGTTCTATCCTCTTTAATTTTTCAGGAAGAGTTTGAGAAAAATTGCCATTAATTCCTCTTTAAATGTTTGGTAGAATTCACCAGCAAAACCATTTGGTCCCAGGCTTTTCTTGTTGGGAGATTTTCAATTATTGCTTCAATCTTCCTGCTAGTTATAGATCTTCTCAGGTTATGTATTGTTTCATGAATTTGTCCATTTCTTCTTTATTATCCAGGCTTTTGACATATGATTATTCAGCAGTATCTCTTATGATCGTGGTGACATCCTTTGTAATCTCTTCTTTCTTCTCTTATTTTGTCGGTTTGGGCATTCTATCCTTTTTCCTTAGTCTAACCAAGGGTTTGTCAATTTTGTTTGTCTTTTTTAAAAAAAAAACTCTTAATTTTGTTGATTTGTCTCTATTTTTAAATTCACTTATTTCTGCTCTAATTAACTCCTCTGCTAAATTTTGACTTGATTTGTTCTTTTTCTAGATTCTTGAGGGGAAAGTTAGGTTGCTGACTTGAGCTCTTTCTTCGATTTTAATATAGGTATTTGTCACTACAGACTTCTCTCTCTACTGCTTTTGCTGGTCACCATATATGTTGTGTTTCTATTTTCATTTGTCTCAAGATATTTTCTATCCCTTATGATTTCTTCTTTGACTTACTTGGTTGTTCAAGAGAGTGGCTTTTAGTTTCCAGTTCATAGTCTTTAAACGACTCTTTTAGAGCCAGTTATTACAAAGATGCCTAAAGGAAAAATAACAAAAACAAAAAGTTTTCATGTTCTCCAAATAACATGAAAATGCAGGTCCCTTATATACAGATGAATTAAGTAGGCCTAGGTTCAGGAATTTATGGTAAGAACTATAAATCTGACCTGAAGAGGCCTTCACCCTAATATCATTCCTCCTTAATGTTGTAAAATACCTAAAACAAACATCCCAGTTTCATCTTCTTCTGTGCATTTCTAACTGGTTCCATAGTTCAGAGTCTGGTCTTTTCACTACCCCTACCCCTGAGTCAACACTTTCTTATATTGCCCAGATTCTTTGCTAACCATTAACAATTAAAGACCTTTGGTCTCTGGCTATGGCCTGATTTTTAAGAGCTAGATCTTAATCAGGCGTATGGGGCTTATGGTTTTCTGTTTCTATATTAATGAATATGAGACATATATTCTGTTTCTATATTAATGAATATGAGACATATATTCTATATATATATATATATAGAATATATAGAATATATATATTCTATATATTCTATATTAATGAATATGAGACATATATTCTGTTTCTATATTAATGAATATGAGACTGTGGACTGTGTGTCCACAGTCAAGAAGGAGGAATAAGGTATATAAATTGTAGTATCTGCCTCTAGGTAATATTAGCTCATAGACTGATTGTACACAGTGAACATTACCCAATTTTAGCAGTCGAATAAAATCCCAAGTGATTTATAGAGAGAAGCAAACATTTTCTTTACAGTGAAAATAATGATATAATTTGCATTTATTATTTCCATTTATTAATTCACTTGATTTTTACAAAATCTTAGAGAGATAAGAATTAAGGAAAGGGAGTTACTGTTGGGGCTCAGTGGTATCGAACCTGACTAGGATCCATGAGGATGCAGGTTTGATCCCTGGCTCCACGCAGTGTGTTAAGGATCCAGCATTGCCATGAGCTGTGATATGGGTCACAGATATGGCTTGGATCCCGAGTTTCTCCAGTGGTACAGGCAGCCAGCTACAGCTCTGATTCAGCCCCTAGCCTGGGAACTTACACATGCCACAGGTACACCCCTAAAAAGCCAAAAAAAAGAAGAAGAAGAAGAAGAAGATTAGAATAAATGATTAGCCTATGTATATTTAATATCTGTAGTGTTAAATTTGAAAGAAGCCTTACATCCCATGACATCAACTAATTGGCAGTTTTGTTAGGAGATAAATTTCATTAGCCTGTCCTATAAGCCTGGCTTGTTGAAATAAGTGAGGCATGCCAAAGTGAGCCAGTGAGTGTAAGGTAAATACCCAAAGACAAATAAACTCAGTCATAACACACACACACACACACACACACACACTACAGTGGCATTCACAAACTGTGACAAAACATGAAAACATCAGAAGTAATTTCTCATAAAAATCAAGATGTATATGTGAAGATTCAAAGGGATAAATGATTTCCTAGACCTTGTCAGGTTAGACGTTAGTAAAACCTGCTGTAATTCTAGACCGCAACATTTTCTTATACCTCATGCCACAGTCAGCAGATATGAGCTAGTATCATTAAAAAAAAGAAGAAGAAGAAGAAAGAAAAGCCCTCTTTCAAAATGAGTGGGCTGAATCAAACACCATGCTGGTTCTGGATAGATTGATTAAATCCAGATTGCGTGTTAGAACAGAGAACTAACTCCAACCCAAGATATGTATCCTGGGGAGAGCTATCTCTGAGGGGTGGAATGAGAAAGTGACGGTCAGAAGGAGATCAGAAAGCTATGCAATGTAATGGGTAATCATAGCATATCTAGGAAATTTAAAGTTTTAGAGAAGCCATGAACTCATAATTTGGCTGTAAGTTTGAAAAGTGTCATGTTACAGAATATTTATCAGATAAGAAAGATGTCTAGACAAAAGCTAGTTAGAGACAGCCTGTAGTAAGAAACTAACAGAGAATCACCTCTGAGATAGGATCTGAATAGTTGAAAAAAATCTTTTAGTTGGGTCTTATTTCTCCACTGCTTTTTGGGTGAAAAGAAATACCTGTAGTTAATGGCAGGGTTAAAATGAGCTTTAAAAAATGGAAAGAAAACTGAAAATCACCCCTTTGAAAAATTTGATTTGTACCTAGTTATATGTAGGTTAACATCCCTAGGTCCCCTCAGACCTGCTCTGACTAGTACTAGAGAAGGCCTGGACTGAAGTCAGGGGAAAATATAATAGAAAAGTTGAAAGAGTTGACATATATAGATTAAGAAGACTTTCATGCTTTTCTGTATGCTTGACTTAACTATTGAACATTTTTACCTAAATGGAACATGCAAAACCTCAAATTCAACATGTCAAATATTTAATGAAACATTCTTTTGCTAAATTTACTTTTTATTTTGTATTCCCATCTTTAAAAAAAAAAAATTCATTGGAGTATAGTTGACCTAGAAAGTTGTGTTAGTTTCAGGTGTGTGTATTCCCATCTTAAGAAGAATAACTAGCAGTCTCCTAAATTTAGCAAAAACAAAAACTAAACTTAACTCTCTCCCTAATCCCACATTCACTGAATTACCTCTTCCTTTAGGTTCTTTACTTCAACTCTAGCTTGAGGCCCTCATCCTTTAGATGAGTGAAATAATCGCCCTACTGCTCTTAGTTCCTCTACTCCAATCCCATAAATTCATGCTTCACATTGCTGACATAATAATCTTTTCTAACAAAAACTTGATCCTGACAATTAACTAGTTAAAATCTTCAGGAACAATCCAACTTTTAAAATGCGTTTAGAGACTTTATTGTATTATACCTTTGAGGACTTTCATGACTACGGTTAAGTGCATGGTCTTTAAAGTGGGCTGTTTACTTTAAATCTAAATTGCATAAAGTTGTATGCCTTGGGGAAATTTTTTCTTGTATTCTCTCTCATCTTTAATTGAAACTAACAAGCATATTGAATATGTTTGAAGATATGTTTTAAAGGAGATGGAAAGAAGTGAGTATCAAGCAAAAGATGATGATGCATTACCAGATTTTGAAAATAACCAGAAAAAACATAAATTTTTTAAATGAGAATTTCTATTTTATTTTTTAAAATAACTTTTATACAGTTTTAAAGTTTTTACTTTCCATTTAGCATTATAACAAAATATTGGCTATATTCCCCATGTTGTACAATATACCCTTAAGCCTGTCTTACACCTGTCAGTTTGTCCTTCCTGCTCCTCCACCCCTATGTTGCCCCTCCCCCTCACCGGTAACCACTAGTTTGTTCTCTATATCTGTGTATCTGCCCCTTTTTTGTTACATTCACTAGTTTGTTGCAGTTTTTAGATTCCACATATAAGTAATATACAGTATTTGTCTTTATCTGACATTTCATTTAACATAATGACTTCCAAGTCCATCCATGTTGCTGTAAATGGCAAAATTTCTTTCTTTTTATGGCTGGGTAGTATCCCATTGCAAATATGTACCACATCTTCTTAATCTATTCATCTATTGAGGGACACTTAGGTTATTTCTATAACTTAGCTATTGTAAATAATGCTGCTATGAACATTGAGGTGCATGTATCTTTTTGACTTAGTGTTTTAGGGGGTATTTTTGGATATATACCCAGGAATGGAATTGCTGAGTCATATGGTAGTTCTATGTTTGGTTCTTGAGAAACCTACATACTGTTTTCCATTGTAGCTTCACCAATTTCCATTCCAGCCAATAGTGTATGAGGTTTCCCTTTTAAACACATCCTATCCAAAAATTGCTACTTTTCTTATTGATAATAGACATTCTGACAGATGTGAGGTGATATCTCATTGTGGTTTTGATTTGCATTTCCTTGATTAGTGATATTAAGTGTCTAGAAAAAATATAAATTTAAAAATTCTGAAATCTATAAAATAAATATTTCAAGTTACAAAAGCAAAAAATGTATACAATACTAGCAATCAAAATCTAGCAATATATAAAAATGTAATCCAACTTGGCCAAATTAGATTTATAACCAGAGGTACTTGAAGATTGATTTCCTTACTAGTGTTAGGAAAATGATTAATTACATTAATTATAAATCATATGATACTTTGATAGAAGCAGAAAAAAGAGTGGATAGAATTTAACTTCTAATTATAATTTTTTTGAAAAAATAGAGTTCTTAGCAAACCAGGGATAGTACAAAAATGTCTTAGTTTGGTAAAGAACATATTTTAAAAATCTGCAAAATCCTACCTAAGGATAAAACACTGCACTCACTCTATTTACTTTGGAAAAAAAGGACAGGTATGCACCAAATTACCTTTTCTATTTGTAACTTAAAAAGTGGACACAATGCTAGATTCAAAAGCCCATAAATATGAATTGACTGCAATTCTGCATATCATAAACAAATTAAGAATTATGTATACCATTTTAATGTGTAACATTTAAAACCATATAGGGTGTTCCCATCATAGCTCAGTGGTAATGAACCCAGAGGATGCAGGTTTGATTTGGGACCTCAGTGGGGATCTGGCATTGCCATGAGCTGTGGTATACGTCACAGATGCAGCTCAGATCCAGCTGTGGCTGTGGTATAGGCTGGCAGCTGCAGCTCTGATTCAACCCCTGGCCTGGGAACCTACATATGCTGTGGGTCCAGTCCTAAAAAGATAAATAAATAAATAAATATCGTTAAAAAGAATCTATAAAATATCTAATACAAATCTAACAAAAAGTACGTAAGAACTTAGGGGAAAATTTTTACAATTTCAATAAAGGAAGTGAAATAAAATATATAAATGGCAGGCTACAGCATGTTCATTGAGTAGAAGAGTAAATACTACAAAGAAATTAGTTCTGCCACAATTTATTAATAATTCACTACAATTGTAATCAAAATTCTGACAAGTTTTAGTATCTACATATGAGTATATGTAAGGAACTTGGAAAGGTGATTCTAAATATATATGGAAGGAACCAAGAATATCAATTAAAGAAACTCTTCAAGAAAAACAAATTGGAAGGTTTTACCATACAAAGTGTTCTGACTTACTAGAATGCTAATTATTTTTAAAAGGATGGTATTAGAGCAAAAATAGGCAAATAACCAATGGAGCAGAATAGACAGAATAGAGAAACAGATTAAGAACTGAAACCCTCTACCTCCATACTCAGCCCAGAAAATCAGAGCAAAATCACACCTTATTACCATTATTAATGTGAATCTTCCTTCCACTTTCTTGATAGCATTTCCTTATTCTTCTAAGACTATCCTGCCCAAGAGAATGGTTGATTATTTATTACAGGAACTTCTCCAATGACCCAGAAACTTTTAGATGGAAAGCATCTTGGTTATAAACTCAAGATTCTTGGAAACCCTTGCCTCAGAATCCTCCTTTGCCTTTTTCTCCAATTCTAAACTATCATGATATTTACCCAGTCCTAATCAAATCTCCAGAGTGAAACAGCAGCCTTAAACCAAACTTCTAGTTTTCAATAACATTTGGCTTTACTTGTTCACTTCAAGATGCTGCCAAAGCTTTGTGAGATGGTGTTCTTCTTAACACAATAAGCAATAAACTCATATTTTTTTCTCTTTTGGGGATATATGTGGGAAACCCAATTTCAACAGTAGCTATCACTGGACAGAAACATGATTTATGTCAGACCTGGCATGGCAGATCTGTGAGGAAATAGGTTATTGACTTTCAAAAAAGTGCTCAATTGGAGTTCCCGTCGTGGTGCAGTGGTTAACGAATCCGACTAGGAACCATGAGGTTGCGGGTTCGGTCCCTGCCCTTGCTCAGTGGGTTAACGATCCGGCGTTGTTGCCGTGACCTGTGGTGTAGGTTGCAGACGCGGCTCAGATCCCGCGTTGCTGTGGCTCTGGCGTAGGCAGGTGGCTACAGCTCCGATTCAACCCCTAGCCTGGGAACCTCCATATGCCGCGGGAGCGGCCCAAGAAATAGCAACAACAACAACAACAATAACAACAACAACAAAAAAGACAAAAAAAAACAAAAAAAAACAATGAAAGATCAGAAAGAGAAATCAAGGAAACAATCCCATTTCCCATCATTCCCAAAATAAAATAAAATACTTAGGAATAAACCTACTAAGGTGGTAAAATAACGTACTCTGAAAACTGTAAGATGCTGATGAACGAATTGAAGATGACACAAATGGATGGAAAAATATACCATGTTCTTGGATTGGATGCATCAGTGTTGTCAAAATGAGTATACGCCCAAAGCCGTATACAGATTCACTGCAATCCCTATCAAATTACTGATGGCATTTTTCACAAAACTAGAACCAAAAAAAAATTAAATTTGTATGGAAATACAAAATACTTGGAGGAGTTCCATTGTGGTTCAGTGGGTTAAGGACCCTTGTTGTCTCATCCACTGAAGATGCAGGTTTGATCCTTGGCCTTGCTCACTGGGTTAAGGATCCAACATTGCCGCAACTATGACATAGATCACAGATGTGGCTCAAATCTGGTGTTGCTGTGGCTGTGGCATAGCCCTCAGCTTCAGCTCTGATTCAACCCCTAGCCTGGGAACTTTTATATGCCGCAGGTGCAGCCATAAAAAAAAAAAAAAAACTCAAATAGCCAAAGAAACCCTGAGGAAGAAGGATGGAGCTGGAGGAATCAGGCTTCCTGACTTCAGACTATACTACAAAGCTACAGTAATCAAAACAGTATGACAGTGGCAACAAAAACAGACATCTAGATCAATGAAACAATAGAAAGTCCAGAAATAAACTCATGCACCTATGGTTAATTAATCGTTTATTAAGGAGGCAAGAACATACAATGGAGAGAAAACAGTCTCTCCAATAAGCAGTGCTGGGAAAACTGGACAGCTGCATATAAAAGAATGAAATTAGAGCCCTTTCTAACCATACACAAAAATAAACTCAAAGTGGATTAAAGACCTAAGTATAAGACCAGATACCATAAAACTCTTAGAGAAAACATGGGCAGAACACTCTTTGACCATAGCAATATCTTTTTGAATCTACTCCCTGAAGTAATGAAAAAAAAAAATTTTTAATGGGAATTAAACTTAAAAGCTTTTTTACAGCAAAGGAAACCATAAACAAAACAAAAGTACAACCCATAGAGTGGGAGAAAATATTTGCAAACGAAGCAACCAACAAGGGATTACTCTCCAAAATATGCAAACAACTCAAGCTCAATGTTACCAAAAAAAAAAAAATCAAAAAATGGGCAGATCTAAACAAACATTTCTCCAAAGAAGACAGATAGACAGCCAAAAATGCACATGAGAAGATGCTCAACATTGCTAATTATTAGAGAAATACAAAACTAAAATATCACCTCACATCAGTCAGAATGGCCATCATCAATTGCTGGAGAGGTTGTGGAAAAAAGGGAAACCTCCTACACTGTTGGTGGGAGTGTAAATTAGTACAACCACTATGGAGCACAGTATGGCAGTTCTTTTAAAAACTAAAAATAGAACTAGCATATGATCCAGCAACCCTACTCCTGGACATATTTCTGGAGGAAATCATAATTCGAAAAGTTGCATGCACCCCAATGTTCACTGTAGCACTATTTACAATAGCCAAGACATGAAAGCAATCTAAATGATCATCAACAGAGGAATGAATAAAGAAAATGTGGTATATATATATAAGGGAATATCACTTAACCATAAAAAGGAATGTAATAATGCCATTTGCAGCATCATCGATGGACCTAGGGATTATCATACTAAGTGAAGTAAGTCAGAGAAAGACAAATATGATATCACTTATATGTGGAATCTAAAAAAATACAAATGAACTAATTTACCAAACATAGACACATAGACTTCAAAGATTTATGTGTATTTTTTCAGACACATAAAATCAAAGTTATGCTTACCAAAGGGGAAATGTGGGGGGGAGGGATAAGTTAGGAGTTTAGGATTAACATATACACACACTATATAAAATAGTTGATCAACAAGGACTTATTATATAGCAATATGAACTAAAAACTCTGTAATAACCTATATGGGAAAGAATCTGAAAAAGAATAGATATATATATGTGAGGGGGGTGTATAGATATATATAAATAAAGCTGGGTCACTTCTCTATACACCTGAAACTAACAGAACATTATAAATCAACTATTCTCCAATAAATAAAAATTTTTAAAAAAAGATGCTAGGAAATCATTTTACATACATCAGATTGGCAAATATTTTTAAATAATATCTTATCAAATATTGGCAAAAGAATATAGACCCAGAATCTTATACTATACAATTGGCTTGCAAATACATAGAAGCACTTTGGAAGATAATTTGGCATTATCAAACATATAACACACATCCTATTCCTGAAAAAGTTTTAAACTACTTATTCTTCTTTTTTCGGACATTTTCATTATTTATTTTATGATTATTTCTGAAAAGCTAATGAGGCCCACATTAAAATGTTTAAGTCTTCTAGGATGTTAATGGTCCAATTCTCCCACTTTAGCATCCATCCTCTCACCAGCTTCTGGTTCCTCATCAAGAGGTTGGGATATCAAGAAAGGAAAGCAGCAGGAAAGAGAAATCACAATTTTTCCATACAGGGCTCTACCTCGTAATTTTAAAGGTGCCTGGAAATTTTATTTTTCCTCTAGATCTTACAGTCCTGAACTGGGTACCACTGGGAGAAATTAAATATTGAAAAGAGAGAAGCAGTGATTTATCAGTGCCTTGGTCTGTTGCACTTCCAGTAACTCTACAATCTGTCTCCTGGACACTGTTTGAGGAGGTGGGTATAGGCATACCATCCTGTCAACAGGTCAGGTCTCCTTCATTCAACCAGTAAAAGAAAAATCCAAGACAAGCTCTTTATCCCTTCATACTTAAATAAGAATGTTTTATTTTGGCTAAGTGAAGGCCCAGAAAATGGCTGCTATTGCTCCATTACTTCTGCTTTTGCTCTGAATTCCCACAGCTCTTTGTCCCACTAACAAGACACTTATTGGAGTCAGGGGGCTGCTGCAGATTTCTGTCCTGTCAAGTTGCTGCAGAACTTTTTAGGACATCTTCACATCCCTTAACACAATGTTGTGCAGATCGTTTGTCCCAAGCGGAGACTGAGCTGAATCCCTTCAGCAAATATCATGGTCCCAAGTGACCCATCTAGATTAATGCCTGATTCCTTCCTTCTTGCTAGGGAAGAGCAGGCTGGGGGCAGGGGTTTCTGAGTCATGTTGTATACTCCTAATGCAGATATCCTAAGGCAGAAAATAGCATCAAAAAGCCTCACATGAATCTGAATCAATCCTTGTGAGAATTTAACTTTTGTAAAACCTCACAGTTTTCCCAACTTTTTATATATCTCCCATTTAGTGCATGATATATGAAAGGAAATTAAATGCCTATTGTAAATAATAGCATGATGCTTTTTTTAAGACACCCAGAAAAAGTTTATCCGCATATCTTGTGGAGTCCCTATAAATTATTGAGTTCTTTCTTCTAAATAGCATTCCTGCATTGCAACCTGAAGCTGTGAGCTTATCAAGGAAAATAGGGTAGTCGGCTGTCATTTTGGAATCAAATTAAGTAAATGGTGCCCTAATGGCCTAAAAGAATTAATGTACCTTCAACACGTGAGCCATTTCCTAGAAGGAAATAAGATCCTTATTAATATGAACAAAAGATTCGAGAAAAAAAGGCAGGTATCAGGAATGGGATCCCCGTTTTGGGGATGGAGCAAGCAAGGCAGAGGAAATTGAAATGACTGAACTTTGTCATAAAGGGAGACGTATGTCAGAGCTAATTACATAGACCATTTTGGTTTCCTATTTTAAATTGTCACACTTTAACAATTAGAAGTCACTTATGCTCTGAGTGTTGTATTAATCCATACTTACATTCACAGACTCAGAGATTAGCATGTATAGAAGCAGCTCTGGAGGCCAATCTCTTCACTGTTCAGATGAGAAAACTGATAGCCAGAGATCTGAAAAAACTTTTCCAAAGTCACACACACACACATGCACCCCAAAATCAAAGTCTAATACTAAGTTCGATACTTTCTCCTTTAGCGATGCTATATTTTGGAAATAACATATTCATTTTAATTTATTTTAAATTTATTTTCTATAATAAATATGTATTACATACCTGTGAATTCTTAAAATACGTTGTAATTTTTTTAAAATGAGCTCTCCTTATATATCAGCATTTCCTCCCAGCTTCTTTTGCATCTTTCTTTCCTCCTTTCATCCTTCAGCCCAAAGGACCCTCTGCTCTGGCCACAGTAGCCTTTCTGAGATTTCAGGTTATGGAGCCTTTATCCTGTGAGCTGCTCTCTTGGGTCTTTCAGATCCCAGCACAGCCACAGGGACAGCCTCATCAGTTAACCTGGTGTGGAAATACCAACAGCTATTGCCTACATGCCAGGAAGAGCACAATATACCTAAATCTCAGCTGAGGCACCTAACCTGCAGGTCCTTAACTTTAATGCAGAAAAACTGGTCATAATAATACCCAGATTGGTATTGTAATAAGTAGGCAAATTTTGACTCAAGAGGCAGCAAATGATATATGCTAAAGAAATCATTTGGTTTATGTGATTTCCACTGTTACTAATATTATAGCAGTGGTTTATCACAGGTAGAAATGTTTGCATCTTCTGTGGATTCTGTCACAGTACCTACCTGTCGTACAGATGCCTCACACCTGCATAAACCTTGAGAAGCCATGTGCCAAACTTTCTATCATCAACTTCATTCATTGTATAAATTCAGCTCTATGTAAGATTCATTCATGAATTTGAAAAATAATTATTATGTGCCAGTAATCAATGCAAGGTATTATGCTAGCAACCAGAGATTTGTGAAAAAGACAAGAGCTATCATTGTCTTCATGAAGTTTAGAAATGTGGTGGAAGGGTTAACATCTAAAGGTGGACACGGGGACAGGGCAAGTATTACAGCCAAAACAGACTGCGTATGAGAAGGCCCATGTGTCAGAAGGATTTTCCTCTGCCAGATGACCCTGGCTCCCCTAATAGCACAAGTAACGTGGCAGCAATCTTGGTTACCAACTGACTAGATATGTTAAAAGTGCTGAGTTGCCTTTGAAATCCAAGAACATGAAGCAGAATTCTTTTAGGTACTAGCAGTCCTCATGCTGGCTTTATTCTTATGTGATGATGGCCATTTATGGCGGGATAGTAACAGGTGGCCCCAAGACTGTCCACTTCTCAAAAGATTCAATTAGGAAAGCCATATATTAAATCCTCATGCTTATTCAAATGTCCTGGCTCCCCCACCCTAATAGGCAAAGAATCTAAGTACCAAAAGAGTGCCGTTATATAATTGATGATTTCTGTTTCTTCTTCCTGTATCTAATGTACCCACAATGATTTTCATGAAGCTAATTCTTCATATAAGCCCTTTTTCCTGTCTTGGAGGTAGAGGGGTCTAGATGTAGTATGGGGCAGCTCAAGATTTGGACTTTAAGCACAAAGGCAAGCATGAGGGTACAGCCTCACCATCCAACTCTCTGACCTGCTCTAGGGGGCAGAAGGGGCATGGTGCATTTGAGGAAGAAATAATCCAGTATGGGTGGTAAAAAGGAAAGAATATGAGAGGAAAAGTGACAGGAAATAAAACTGATGGGCCTGACGAGAGTCAGATTATGCTGAACATATAACCATGTTAAAAAAAAAATTGAGTCATGTACAAAAGGTAATGGGAAATGTACTACCTTCTTTAAAGTCACAGAAAAGCAAATAAACTCAAAGCATAAAACAATTTCAGAAAGACATAAGCATTCTGCTGGGGAAAAAAAAAAACCCTCAGTATATTTATTTGATTGCTGAGACTTCTCTTTGATAGTAACTGAAAGAGACACAAGAGAACATTGGGTTCTTATGTTTATGCCATTCAGTTGGGGAGCAAGGTTCATTGGTCCTGCAGTGATGGGCTTGGCCTTGGCCTGGGAAGATCGTGTGGCCCTGCTTGTTCCCTGCCAGCAGTCACATGAATCAGGCAGGCAGGACAGAGAAGAGATGGCTTTAAAGGTGTCACAGAAAACATGTCTTATGAATACATACATATATACACAAAGACATACACAAATGTGTGTGAAAATGTCTTGTATATGTTCTACATGCATGTGTGTGTGTGTGATACACTATCCTATTGTTTTCTAAAGAGTTTCTAGTATGTTGGGGAGGAGTTCCTGTTGTGGCTCAGTGGAAATGAATCTGACTAATATCCATGAAGTATGTCAGGGAGGCATCAATGGTAGGTGACCCACTCACAGGCTACTGAAGAGAAACTTGAGTGGGGAAAAAAAAAATGTGTTCATTCAAGAAAAATATATCATGTGACATCTCTTTTCCAGACAAGATTTTCAGTAATGAAGGCCACAATAGTAAATAGAACAGACAGAATTTCCACAGTCATGGAGCTGTCTGAAGGCGAGCAGGAGATAATAAACCTGTAATAGGGGAAATCTGCAGGATGAGACACAATAGAGGAAATTAGGTAGGTGAGAGAGAGGGGGCCGTGGCCAAAGAAGGTGTCACAGGAAAGATGAGGTTGGAACAAAGGCCTGAAGGGAGGAGGGAGCTGCCTGTGGGGATACCAGGGGAAAGATTCTGCAGTAGGAGTGATAAAGCCAGGGCCCCAAAGCAGAGCTCCCTGGAGCAGAGGACAGGGGGGGTTGAACAGGGAGCAGAAGGCTGGCTTGTCTTCAGTGGGAGCTTTATGAAGATGTTTGTTGTTGGATGGGAAATACTGACCTCCATTTCCTCATAGTCCTTCGGTAAAATCCTCACAAGTGTCTCTTGCTAGTGGATCCGATGCAGGAAATTGCCAGGTCTTTTTTTTTTTTTTTTTCATTATTGGACCTATAGTATAACTTCATGTTCTGCAAGAAAGCCCCCAAATACCTGGATTAAAATAAAAATATGATTAAAGGAAGACCTACATTGGAAGACGAGTTATAGCTTAAATATATTTACGAGTTCCAAGAACAGAAATTTGCCTCAAAAGAGTAGACCATGGACTACGAAGAGACCTCAAGCCTCAGCCCTGTGCCCTTCCCCAGATTCTGGGGCAAACCCTGACTGACTCCAGCCAGTCCATTATTGAATGCTGATGGCCAGGATGCTCGGGGGTGGCACACGACCTAAGCAAGTGCCATCAAAATGACCATCAGAAATTCTGCTAGGAATCCTGAGTATCTTTGATGAGGCTACCTTATTAACATACCACAGTCTGGGTAGCTTAAACCACAAGAGTTTATTTTCTTATAATTTTATAGGCTGGAAGTTTGAGATCAAGGTGGTTGGCAAGGTTATTTTCTCTTGACACCTGCATCCTTGGCCTGTAGATGGTCAACTCCTCTCTGTCTCCAAATGGTCTGCCTTCTGTGTGCTTCAGTCTCCTAATCTCCCCTTCTTAGGACACCAGTCATATTGGATCAGGGCTCTCCCCTAAATGACTTCATTTTAACTTAATTACCTCTTCAAAGACCTATACACAGTCACATACTGAGTTTCTAGGGATTAGGACTAATTTTCCTGGGAGTCATCCTCAGAGGTTTTGCCCTTTTGTTGGAAATGGTGGTATGGGGATTTAAGGTCTTCAAAAGAAGCAGCAATTCTGTGACCTAGAGGGACATTGGAAGGTCCTTGGTGACAACTTTTGAACTGCTGCATCAGACCTCACCTACAGAGACAAATGAGGCTTTTCAGTTATACAGGCTGATAAATTACTTTTGCACTTAAACCCACTTTGGTCTGGTTTTCTGTCCACTGCAATTAAGTTATTCCTCATAGATAAAGCCTAGAGTGAGTTCATTGATTTAAAAATACTAATATATGGGATTTGTATTCAGAGTTTAAATTGCTTTTTCCCTATGCCAAATGAACTCTTTCTCTTAAAAACTCAAAGACATCAAGATCCCCAGATAGCAGTAGGACAGATGAAATATAAAGGTAGCACAAAAGGAAATACATTTTTTTCCTTTAAAGAGAGCACCAAAACAGTATTCTAGACTGGGAGATTAAGCAGACAGTTGAGAACAGGATTTTCTAAATTCAACCATCATTTATTGTGATAGTTTTTATTTATCTTTGAATAAACATGGGCTATGCTCAGCCCATTTCCCTAATTGTAGACTCCCCTCTGAAGTAAACATAAGTACCTCTTCTGCTGTACAGTTTTTCTGCCCCAGAAACATGATCCCTGGAAAAGAAATGGGTGTCAAAAACTCGAGTCCATCATGATTATATATAGCAGATCTTTTTGGCAAAGTAGTCAGAATTAGGAAGTAACTACTATTCATCTTTAATGACAAAGGCCAACTCCAGAGATTCATGTCACAGCATTTAAGTAATAATTATTTCAAGTTTTATGTGTATTATAGTTTTCCCCTTGCTTTCTGTCCTAAATGCTTAAATCACCTAGAAAAATGTTAAATAAAGATTTTCTGAATGAATCCCAGTGTTTCTTCTTCCTTGGGGAAAAAAATGGAAATTTTCAGAGTTCCCATTGTGGCACCTCATCTGACTAGTATCCATGAGGATGCAGGTTCAATCCTTGGCCTCACTCAATGGGTTAAGGATCCAGAGTTGCCATGAGCTGCAGTGTAGGTTGCAGACACAGCTTAGGTCTGGCATTGCTGTGGTATAGGCCGGCAGCCAAAACTCCCATTCGACCCCTAGCCTGGGAACTCCCATATGCCCCAGGTGCAGCCCTAAAAAAAGAAAGGAAAAAAAGGAAATTTTCCTATAAAATTCTAAAGGCTTCTTTTCTTGATTCTTTATTCAAAGAAAACAGTATTGAAGAAATTTCATCATGGAAAGAGTTACTAAGCTACCGAAATAGCTGAACTAAAGAGTCAAAATTCAAAACTACTATACCGTATTGTCCTAGAACATTTTCTATTTCCCTGGGAAGAATTGTACCTGGGAACAGTTTGTGATAAATATAAATATTGTTGAAATTACGGTTTGTTAACATTACATTATCAACATGCGAGAACGAAACATGAGAAACTACTGTCAAACATGTCAAATTTGAAAACAACTTCAGAGGAAAAGGGACTTTGAAGGAGAATGAACTCTTAAACTTTACGCATTAAAATGAAACAAGATCTTAGTCACCTGACAGGAAGCTTTACGGTCTAACTCTTGGGTCTCATGTTGCAGGGGATTAAGTGGCAGTGAAGTGGAGTTTTCTCATCCTTAGTGGTAAAGAATAAAGTTGCCTCCTCTGTAGCACATTTATTGAATCACTTCTTGTCCTTACAAGGCTCTCTCTCTTCTTTCACCCCAGGTCAGGAACCTTTGACCCCAGGCCTTGCCTGGTTCCTGTTTCAACTTTTGTTAATAGCCATGGGGTTATCTCATCTCTGTTTTATCCTAGTCAAAAGTTAGGGTCAGACTTTGAAAAAAGCCTTTCAAGGAGAAATTGTACACCAGGCCCAATATTCTAACACATCAGGTTCAGGGTATTTTTAAGCGCACAATAGGACAAGAGGGAGATACCCATATTCCCTCTACAATCTTCAAGAAGGGCATTAGCCAGGCATCATTCTCCAGACAAAAGAGCCAGCTGTAGAGAAAAATTACAGATTACATCTGCTTCTCAGTACAATTGAATTACACTGTTCACTCACAGTTCTATCTGGCCATTTACCACAAACTCAGATTAATACTTGGGCTTCCTTACTTACCCTGTTTGTTGAATTGTCTCTTATAAAGCCAACTGTGAAGATTTTCCTCTAAAAGTTAATTCAAAAGCAAAACAACTTGTAATTGCCTTTCTACCTTTAAGGGTAATTCCCCTGAATGCTTTCCAGTAGACCAAGAAAGCCCACTTGCCATGAATATTTTACAAGTTGAAGATGCTGTCTCTGGTTATATTATTGAGGATCTTCCAATAAATAGCTAACATTGGAGAAGTAAGGCATCACAAGAGAAGAAGATACATCTGCTGGCCTCTTTATTAATAATATAGTTTGTGAAGGTTTTTTTTCTGTCCTCTTTTTTAACAATAGAGAATAGTATTGTTCAATAGAAATACAACATAAGCCATATATGTCATTTTAAAATTTTTAGTTGCCATGTTTTTAAAAAGTGGAAATTGTAAAAACTAATTTAATAGTATATGCATTTCATTTAATCCATATATAACTTATATCCAAGTATTGTATTATATGAAGATAATGTATTATATCCCAAATATTACATTTCAACATATAATCATATAAAAATTATTAATTAAATATTTTACATTCTTTTTTTCATACTGAGTCATTAAATGTGGGATATATTTTATACTTGTCACATCTCAATTCAGACAAAGCACATATCAAATGCTCCATAGCCATTTATGTCTCATGGCTGCCATACTGGGCAGTGACAGCATAGAAATATGTTTTGCATATGCTCTGATTTACATGGGTAGCATTATATGTCATTGTGTAAACCTTGGACCTTGATATGCTTGTAAAGAAAAACCCTTCGCAAGAGAGAGAGAGAATGTGTTATGTTATCCCTCTGAATAACTGATCATTCTGAATGATCAATTTTATAAACCCACCCTTAAGAAAAAAAGAATTTCCTTAGAGTTCTCAAACGCTGGCTCCCCAAGTATCAACCACATAACCTTTTGAGAAGATAAAGCTGAGGTGCTGACCACAGGAATGGACAATGCCCCCTAACCTTTGGAAGCCAAGTCAGGATTTGGAAAGTTTGGTGCAAAATGCATCTTCTAATGCAGGGACTTGATTAGGGTTGGGTAAGGATCATAGCATAAAGTTTAGAATTGGTGGAAATGGCCAGTAAGGACTTTTGAAGAAAGGGATTCAAACTACCTATAGATAAAAATTTCCTATTGGTGCTTATTATTGAAGGATTGATGGCTATTCAGAAATCTCCTGTGACGATCGAGATATTTGCCTCAGCGAGACTCTCCTTGAATTGCAAAGTTATTGCTAATGAAGAAAAGGAATACTTCACATACTCGTGTTAATGTAGATAGTAGATTGTGGGAGAGGAGGTAGGTAGTTTTGCTTTCCAGGTTGTATGTTTATTAACTGCAGTACAAACAGCTGTCCAGCAAAGAGGATATCCCTCCTTTTTCACACCTCTGACAAGCCTGGGAAATATTTACACCAATCAGCTCTATCTTTGCATGCCCAGTTCTATGTAACCAAACAGAGAAAATCACGTAATTGTAGAATAAATTGCTAAGATGTTTTAAAAATATCCAGAAATCTACCCTTGAATCCAAATGATCTAGGGCAAATGCCCACATGCTTGAAATTGTCTTTACTTATCAGTAAATAAGACACAGGAAGCACCTACCCTCAGGAAGCTTACTTTCTAGCCAAAATATCCAAGTAATTTTTAAAATGAAACAAACTAGAAAACAATAAAATAAGAAACTGGCATAGGTATGCTACTGCTGAAAGAAGAGGACATGACGGTACTGGGGGCAGAGAGGTGCTGCAAGGATTTTTCTGAGGATGTGACATTGAATTGTTGTTTTATATAAGTAGAGTGGGAGCCAGCATAGGAAACATGAATACCGCAATTAACTGTGCAGAGTGTTCCTGGCTTGGAATAGCCAAGCACGAAGGTCTGAACAGATGACAGTGTAGGATGGTCAGGAAGCAGAAAAAAAAGCCAACGTTACTGAAGTTCAGGTGGGGAAGGGATTGGTACAAAATGAGACAAGCTTCCTGCACTTAAAAAGGCTTTGTGCTAGCTTTTATCTCTGCTCTTGTTGCCTTGAGAATTCTTAATTTTTAAACACCAGGCTTCTCTGTTCAAAAATTATTTGTACTGAATCCCACAAATTATGTAGCCAGTACTACTGGTAAACCATAGTAAGGATCTCAGTTCACATGTAGTATGAGGTTTGTTTTGTTTGGTTTTCCTCTTTGCAGGTTCAAGAAACCTGGGAAGCAGTCTAGGATTGATGTAGTCTCGGTGGTATCAGAGCTCCTAACTCCTTATACTGTGTTGCTCTGCTCTCTCAGGCTTTTAATCCCAGAAGCACCCTAAACTCAAAAACGACTGCTATTGAGTTCCTGTTGTGGAGCAGTGGAAACAAATCTGCTTGGATCCATGAGGATGCTGGTTTGATCCCTGGCCCTGCTCAGTGGGTTAAGAATCCAGCGTTGCCATGAGCTGTGGTGTAGGTCGCAGATGCAGCTTAGATCCCATGTTGCTGTGGCTGTGGTGTAAGCCAGCAGCTGTAGCTCCGATTCGACGCCTAGCCTGGGAACTTCCTTATGCCAAGGGTACCACCATAGAAAGCAAAAAACAACACAAAACAAAACAACGACTGCTAGCACTTTAGCCAATCACCTCTTGAATTACCATACCATTTCTACCTACCGCCCACTGTTTGATCTAGAAAATAGTCATACCTAGCTGCAAGGCAAGTTAGAAAATGAAGTCTTTATTCTAGAAGGCCATGTGCACAGCTAAAAACTAGAATTTCTTTTTCCACATGAAAAGGAAAAACCAATATGAGGGGGAATGTCTTGAGCTCTGCAGTACACTCTCACTTCTTTCTTTGACCTGAAATATATATTCATTTATACTTTCATTCCTTCAGCGTTTACTTACTCAAAAATTTTGTTGAGCATCTATTTGTGCCAGGCTGGATACTAGTGACAGCGGAAAGTGGTTAAAAGTTGAATCTTAGAAGACAGCATGGGGGCAGGATAGAAAGACCACGGGAAATTATAGTAGACCTTCAATAAATTTAGAATAAACTCTTTAAAGAGATAAGGTGTAGACATTGAGGAAAGTACCCAGAGGATATGAGGTGACAGGTAACCTTGGTTTTCTAAGGATAGATGAACAGAAAAAGAAGGCAAGTATATTTCCAAGTTAGACCTTCTACCATGAACTGTGATTTTTAAGGAATATGTGGCATTTCTGCAGCTCTGTTAGAATTATTCATCAGACTTGATGGATAAACCACAACCCAGCCAACTGTTTGGTTAAACTAGTTAGTGATCTCCATTAAGTCCCCACACAATTGTTTTGGCTGCAGCCATCAGAGCTGATGATAAAGAGACACTGATAGGAATGGACTGGCTATGTTGCAGCTCGGTTCACCAGCAGACATAACCCCAAAGGCAAAAAAAATATACCAGCTGACAGAAGAATCAGGCACTGCCTTTATGTTCCAACCCTTTAGCCCCACACCCATCCAACTGAAAAATCCCCCATCTGCTCTCAACCTCTCTGCTCAGCCAGTCATGTTGCACCAGAGACCCTCCAAGCCAGCAGCTTCCCAAACTACTCTGGGATTATAGAATTTCTTCCCCCTGAAACCTCCACCCAGCTTTGAGAAAAGATTCCCATATCCAGTAACGCCTTGCTCATCTTTTCCCACCAAAAAAAAAAAAAGAGTTTTTAAAAATAAGAGAGATCTTTGGGAATCATTTTGAGCTTTAGAGAACAAACAAAAGGATCTCCCAAATTGGGAAATAAAGACATATTCAGACTTTTCAGATCCACCATCTAAAGTCACAGTCATACCCCTACTACAAGGATGGCTGTCACTGTCACCGTGCTGACCCCGTGGTGCAGCTTCTCCTGAAACAAACAAAAAAAAAGAGCTGTGTGATAAATCATATCTGCAAGATGTGTTTCATATGTCAAGCACACATTGCTTCTAAATCAAATGCTGATACATGACTTATTCCGTCAAAAGTAAGCAGAATGCTGTAATTTATAATCATCTCGAAGCACACTGCAGAGAAAATGAAAGCAGACCATTAAATTTTAATGCCTGTTCGGTTCTCTGAAAAGAGTGTTTCTGGCCACGTTTGAAGCAGGGTTTGAAGCAGGGTTGCTCACACCATTTTGTATGCCCCCGCCCCCCAAAAAAACAGTTTGTGTTTGCCAACATTTGTGGAAACTAATTGTAAAAATGATTTAGCTGTCAAAAGCTGCCATCAGTTGGGAAGTTCTCCTGAGCACAGGAGGTGATGGCAGAGGCACAGGAGCAGGTCCTATCCAATGCCCCACCCCCATTTCGCTTTTTAACAATTGTCTGTTGTGCAAGCCAGCTCCCCGCAGCAGGGCTGGGAGCAGATATTCATTGGAGTGTCATCTCCGCTTAGGCTCTCGTCCTGCACACCTATTCATCTGTGTTAAGTGAACAGCAGCATCAGCTCAAATTAAGCTGGCTTGAAAACAGCCACTGTTAATAATTTCTGCTGTGATTCAACTTAGCTTTGGCTAACAGGTGAAGATGTTTCATAACGGAGGCAATTACAGCTCTGAGAGCGCTTTCCCACTGCCTGTTTAATCAGAGGAATGGAACACTAGCTCCTCGTGTGCACGGGGAAGGGCCAGCGCAGCCACCATCGGCTGCATTCGTTATCTGCTAGATTGAACAAGCTGCCTGCCGGGGACAGATGCTTAGTGCAGTGATTAGAATATAAAGCAATTGCAAAGGCTGAGGGGAGTGGAGTCAGTCTCCTTTATCTCAACTTACTACAGGCTTTTCTGGTCAGATAACTAGTCTTCCAAACCGGTCTCTTTTTGTAGATGAGAAATCATATGTATATCACTGCATGAAGACTCATACATATTCATTCATCTGTGCCCTGTGTGAATTTTCCATTTAGAGTAGAAACGGTTATTGTTTTGCTTTGTTTTGTTTTGTGTTAAGGCAGGGGATTCTTCAATTCTATGCATGTTCAGGTCCTTTTATAAGTAAATGTTTATGACAGGGAATATAGAGAGGCAGTAAGTATGAAACCAGTACAATAAAAATGCTTGCCAATTTTTCTTGATTATTTTCTGAGATGGCAAAATCTGATGGTTTACTGATTTTCAGACAACTTTCATATTTAGTGTTTTTAAAAAAGCCGTAATAAGTGAAAACTTCAAAATATATAACCCTAGGTTTTCACTTACATTAAAAGGAAAAAACAATTGAAAGTATGTATATGTTTTACTACTTTTTACGTTATAGAGACAGCATATTTCCACATAGAGGGAAATCTATTATTCTAGCACAAAGTAATTTTTCACGTCAACACTGCGTAACTTTAAATTATAGCAAAAACCTAGCTGTGTACTTCCTAATTGTGGGGATTTTCAAATAGTTCTTTTCCAGCCAAACATTTTTCCTCTTCTGCTGAAAGAAAATCAAGCAGTCTAAATTGAATTTTTATTCATTACAATTTCCTGGAATGTAGTTCTTAATGGTTTCTGATGTGCCTAAAGGCATGAACCTTAAACTACAACCTCCCCTCACCCCCCCCCCCCGCCCCCCACCCCCACCCCCACCATGGAAGCACTAGGAAAATGAAAAAGACCCTTTTTGTTACCGGTATTACATTTCCATTGTATAGGTTAATCTGCTTTCAGAGTATTTTCCCGCAGTTTCTTTTCCATGGAGGACCTTTAATAAAGTCCTTGGTAGGTTGTACTTAACGAGCAATTGATTACAGAGCTGCGTATCCCCAAACTGATCATGTTTCCTACAAACAGCAAAACAGCAGAGAGGGGCGGAGGGAGGGTGGTGAGCTATACGCTTACTTTTATTTTTAAAATGTTTTAAGAGCTGGGAATGGGTCTGCTTTCATAACACCAAGGTTATACTTAGAGCAATCTATTTCCATCTAAGTTTTTAATGGAGAGTGTGGTATTCTTCATCAATTATTTAACAGACTTTGAGGGTGTGTGTGTGCGTGTGTGTGTGTGAACATTTGTGCTTAAATTGGGGGATATAGAAAGAAACAGGAAAAAAAAAGAATGATAACGTTTCCATTGCTAAATAGATGGTTCCACACTGTGTTTAAAATACCTGCTTAACAAGATAGTGACTTGTCTTTTTGAAGAGATATTTCGCTCCTCATTCTTGAGAACCATCCATCTATCCTCATCTTGGAATAGTCTCTGCAAGAATCCACTGCCCACTGAGTTTCCCCTTGACAATTACTGTTGCTCCTTACCCTTGAAGCTTTGAAAGCCTGTGTAACATTAGCCTATCTAGCCCAGTGAAAATGTCTTTACAGATTAGTGTAATGTTAATACTGCTGGCTCCCTGCTTTTGACCTGAAGTGGAAGATATGGCGCTGCTGGAGCAGATGGAATCAGAGTTTCATTGGGCCACAGAGATTGGTTGGCTGCCTGCCAAAAATTCAGTGCTAGTGGCCGTGGAGGCTCAGGCTCAGAATAGCAGCCTGGAATCTATTCTCTGCTCTTGGAGAGAGAGAAAACAAAACGTGTCGCATAAGTTTGTGTAGAATCAAAATACATTTGTTAAGATCGTTCATCTGCAGATGTTTACCCAGCATTTGAGAAGTAATTGAATCTTTTGGTGTAAAACGGAGACATCTTTATTCAGTTTGGCTGAAAGACAGGAGACAAAAGCCAGAGCAAAGAATAAAGAAAAGAAATTATCTGAACTCCATTTAACCTTCCAGTTGAATGCTGATCTCACCCCAAGAATACAAATGTACATGTAGTGTGTTTAAAGTCTGTCTCCTTTTTTATGAGTGCAGATAGATCTTAGTCTGAAATAATAAACCAAATTCATAAATGAAAAAAAAAAACCATTATTATACAGCCAAAGTGAAACAATTATGCAGATTGTTCTAAAACCTGGATCTAAAACTCTGGGAGGTAGAGGGTGGGGGGTGGAGAGATATATGTCCTATTAGCTATCGATTATTTATTATCCATACTGGCTATCTTATTGACTGCATCATTCAGCCAAATGTTCAGGGGACCCTTGCTGGCTTTGTGGGTACAGAAAGAGCCTGTAATCACATTCCTCCAAAATAAGTATGTCTATTGACAGCTTCGCTTTCACCTGGAACACTGGGAGCATGGGTTAAAAACTTTAAAAACAGAAGCATCAAACTGTGGTTGTCAGATTTAGCAAATAAAAATACAGGGCACCCATTTAAATTTGAATTTCAGGTAGAATTCATAATATCTAGCATACGTATCTCCCATGGGGCAGTCGATATTTGGGATATACGTACACTAAATGTTGATTCTTGTTTCATCTGAAGTTTGATTTAACTGGGCATCTTCCATTCTATTTGACAACCCCACGATGTACTTTTAATTGTCTCACTTTTTTAATGGGATACGTTCCACCCTGCACACATGTGCATGCACGTGCACACGCACACCTAACTTCCAATTAGCACACTTTTTTGTATTTATCTACAAGGTTATCTCTGAGTTTATTTTAATCACATTTTCCTCTCAAGTACTGTCTTTCCACAGCAGTAAAACATATGCTGTTTGCTGCCTAAGTAGATGGGTAATGTAAGCTGTGATGTGGAGAGGATTCTTCTCTTATCCGTTCTCTCTGAGGCTGTAGTTACAGAAACATATATATGTGCTTTTATCTGTGATAAGAGCTACCATCTGCTAGCTGCAATGTGCACAGCTTACCGTCTGAAGTGCTTATACATATTATGAAAACACACAGCTTTTGTGTATGTTGAGAATACATATAGACAGTGTTCTAATAAAGCCGAATATTAGCTATTTGAATATGTCAAATGGATGCAAGATAGAACTGCAATTACGGACAAGAGTGATTAGAGCTGGCCCATTGCCTTGCATATATTTATGCCAGTAGCATTTTTGTGACCTTTTAATATGGCATTATTTGTAAGCTCTCCCCACGAGATAATTATTTTGAAGAAATGAACCGTTTCCATGAGAGAAGGCCTTTGCTTCATTCAAAGAGTAGACGCTTCAGGCCAGGGATGCCCAGTCCCTGAGATGTGTGGTGCTTATACCTGAGCAACAGGAGAGACCAAGACAGGGCGACAGAACGTATAAATTTGAGTTCCTTTGACCTTTCATCCAGGAGAACATGAAGAGAAATGCACCAGGAAGGTTGGTTTGTAGCTGTCTGGAGACTGATAAGCTGTCATAAAGGTGCACTCTGTTGCAATTCATCTAAAGCTTCCATTGCTATCATCCTCCTTTTTCGATTTTTGTTACCTCGAGTACTTATCTAAATCCCTTTCAATGCCAGCCTGAATGCACTTGGTGTTCTCTCCAACTGTGACTAGGGCTGTCTGTGTTCGTCAGTGTGCTGCCACACACACCCTCTCCCCTGTTTGACAGGAACCAATGCCAACACCTAATTAAGGATAAGCCACAGAGCTCTCGGCTTTATCTTTGTCAACTGCTCCGTTCCTAGCTTTCTGCCTAGTTGAGTTTTTAATGACAAGAGCAACAGTTCGGTTCAGCATTCCTCAGGCCCACCCGTTCCCGATCTGAGTCGCTAACTGTGGCAAGCAGCGACAGCAGGAAGATGGCAGCCATTTGTGGCCCGTGTTCTGCAAACAGCACTGGGAGACAAGGCCATCCGGCTGTCTGGGTGTCCCCTGCCCCACTCCGTGCACACCATGGGGATGTGCAGATGTGTTGGAGGGAAAATTCAGGAGTCCCTCCAAAACGGATGCAGAATTTTCCAAGCACCTGATGTATAAAGAAAAAGCCCATCTGGTTCAGATGCAGATTACATTGTGTTAAACATTCTAACTCAATTTTGCAAATGTAAGAGTTATATCAATCCCTAAAACTCTGGCAGGACCAGATTACAATGTGTGGCACTGACTTTGAGAGCCAGTTAACTGTGTATTTAAAATTTATATAGAGTTCCCATGGTGGCTCAGTGGTAACAAACCTGACTAGTATCCTTGAGGACATGGGTTCAATCCCTGGCCTCACTCAGTGGGTTAAGGATCCAGCATTGCCGTGAGCTGTGGTGTAGGTCACAGACACAGCTTGGATCCTACATTGCTGTGGCTGTGGTGCAGGCTGGCAGCTGCAGCTCCAATTCAACCCATAGTCTGGGAACCTCTATATTTTGTTTTTGAAAAGCAAAAATAAATAAATTACTTAATTAAATTTAAAAATAAAATGTAAAGTATGCAATATACATGCACACACATATATATTGTGTGTTTAGGGAGAAAGCATGTCCTGTGTTGTATTTTTCTGTCCATATTTCTGTATTATACTCAAAGAGGTATATTATTGTCCTAGAAAGTAGTTGGCATTGTTGGTTTTAAAATCTGTGCATGTGCATTTTCCTTTGTTCTCTGGCTGCTGGTTGAAGCCTAATGTTTTATATGATCAGGGAAATGTCACAAGGCATCAAGCTGTCCCAAGACAGTATGATTTCCTGAAAGATCATTGAAATTAAAAAGATCCAAAAATACTGAGGTAATTGTGTTCATCACTGTTGTTGGTATGATTTTTTGACCATGTTGAAGGTACCTACATTCATTGGGGAAGAAATGGATTATTTGTCCCATTTTCCACTGCTATTTCATTTCAACTTTATGTTTTCTTTAAAATCACTCAATATCCTTTGTTGATTTAAACAACTTTAAATTTAAACTCTCTTTTAAACTTACTTGAGTGTTTTGACTTCATGCAAACTTTTTTTTTTAACTGGTAATTCTATAAAACAGAAAAAAAATTGTGTTTTATCCACAATTAAGGAGGGGTTGACATCTACTGTAGCAAAAAAAAAAAAAAACAGCAATAGTAAAGGAAGCTGATCATTTTATTTCACAGACATTTCTAGATTGGTCCCTATGTGCTCTGTAGAATGCATAAGAAGTGGGGAGGAAACATGGTGTTGAATGAATAAGAAACATGACAATCCCTAAATGACAGGAGTTGAGAGTACAGTTTAGGAGATAAGATATCCCCTATCTAGTATCTCTCTACATGACCTTTGGAAATAGTAGGAAGTCTCTGCAAATCTTGTAAAAAAGAGTCCCATATGGAATATACTTCTTCCCCTGCTTTCTGAGTTGATCATCCCAGTCCTAGCAACCAAAACAAGACAAGGAACTGAGTCTCTTAGGCGCTTAATTTGAAGCAGACTTTCGCTTTTGCCCACATTTTCTGAAAACTTGAGTGAGCCAAAGTTTTACCTGAAGTCATCAGGCCTCAGTGTGTTCTGCCTGCCAGTCGAGAAACCCTCCCTTCTGTCAGCCTCTCCCATGAACTTGCCTACTGAGATAGCTACCTCCCTAGCATGTCAGGATCCTGCGGACTGCTTGCTCCAGACACCTCTCCTTCAGGATGTCGAGATGACACTTGGGTTGCCTCCCCCGACAGGCGTCATTTTCCTGGGTGGTGGTGATGGTTTGTGCTGGACCATCTGTGCTGTTACAAGGCCCCCTGAGAGACCAAAGGCACTCTAGGCAGGATGGCTGTGGAGAGATTTGTGTGCATCCTCTGACCGCACCTGCTTTCTCTCTGACTCACTGGTCTAGTCCCTCAAAGCCAGTC
Source organism: Phacochoerus africanus (assembly GCF_016906955.1). Classification (NCBI taxonomy): domain Eukaryota; kingdom Metazoa; phylum Chordata; class Mammalia; order Artiodactyla; family Suidae; genus Phacochoerus; species Phacochoerus africanus. The sequence continues at coordinate 128,515,818 of NC_062547.1, read as the reverse complement.
TGCTAAAATATCATTTTGCTCAAAAGGTGGCAAAGGTCGATACTTCAATAGGTGAGTTCGTGGGAAAGGCTAACAATTGGGAGGTGGTTGGTCTGCCTCTTCCCTGATAAACCTGTTCCTGAGCCAGGACCTTTGCGGCTGGGTGGATTACCTCAGAAATGTCATGCGATCAATTCTCCGAGTTCTGTGAGGAGTTTGTCACTTGTTAGATGGATCATCCATTGAAGAACCGTACCATCTAAACTCTACAGTAAGACCAATTCTGTCCATAAAAATATGAACGCAAAAAAAAAAAAAAAAAAAAAAGGAGTTCCCGTCATGGCACAGTGGTTAACAAATCCGACTAGGAACCATGAGGTTGCGGGTTCAATCCCTGGCCTTGCTCAGTGGGTTAAGGATCCGGTGTTGCCATGAGCTGTGATGTGGGTTGCAGACATGGCGTTGCTGTGGCTCTGGTGTAGGCCGGTGGCTACACCTCTGATTGGACCCCTAGCCTGGGAACCTCCATACGCCGCGGGAGCGGCCCAAGAAATGGCAAAAAGACAAATATATATATACATATATGAATGCAATCCGTGTAAGGGTATCATGTTGATCCTAGAATTACTGTACTTCATAAGATAGTAAAAAAGCAGCAGTCTTTCTTTTTTTGTCTTGTTTTGCTTTTTTTAGGGCCAAACCTGCGGCATATGGAGGTTCCCAGGTTAGGGATCTAATTGGAGCTGTTGCTGCCAGCCTACGCTGCCGCGGCGATGCCAGATGTGAGCTGCATCTGCAACCTACACCACAGCTCACGGCAACGCCGGATCCTTAACCCACTGAGCAAGGCCAGGGATCGAACCCGCAACTTCATGGTTCCTAGTCAGATTTGTTTCCAATGTGCCATGATGGGAACTCCGGCAGCTGTCTTTCTTACTCTAAGTCAAAAGTCCGGTGGATCTAAATATAAGTTGACCAGAAGCGAACAAAACAAGAAAATTTGTCTGAACTTCACAATATAAATGAATATTTTTTCTGTAGGCAGAAGTAGCTAATGTTTTCCTGTCAAAAATTCAAATAATAATAATAATTATTATTAATAAAACCTGAGGGCCTAGTACCTCAGTGGTTGATTGAGAATATCTTTGTGTTCTGACACAAATATCTTATTTAAAATAGTCTCATGGTTTGTTCTGGTCGTATTCATTTATTAATTACGAAATGAAAGTAAACACTTTGTAGGAAATATAAGCACATAGTAGGTCTATTTGGGAATTACTTTGAACAAATTGCTTGTACGTTTTTAGTAGTAATCATTTGCCAGTTACAAACAGTATATTTCTCGTATCCTAATTTCTGTATGCACACATTGCTGTCTCTAGTTAAGCCAAGCTTCTCTGCGCATGGACCAATGGATTGTCACATTCACTCATTTTCCTGTATATTCAGGCCTGCTGTTTACAGTAAAAGAGAATGCTTTTTCCAGCTCACCTTTATTTACATACATGTTCCATCGAATTTCTTACCAAAAGCTATCAATGATACCTGAGTTTAGTGTGCACAAAGCATTTCTCTTTTCTAAGAATCAACATACTGTGCTTGCTAGAGGGCTACACATAAATATTTATTTTACACAAACTAAGAAATTCAGATTTATATGAAAAATAGTTTTTTGATTTAATAGGCCACATTCGAGCTGATTAAACACATGCAAGAGTAATCCATCTATTTATAAGACTTGTCCAGAAACCATTGTTCTACTACAAAAGGTGACCTATTTGTTTTGCTAGACAAAAGTCTATGTGTCATGGGTCAATAATTAACCTCCTCAATGTATATCTTTCCTCAGTCAGTACCTTAAGCTGCTTATTCGCAAAAGTAAATGAACTGCATAGTGAAATAAATTGCTGTGGCTGAAATGTAGCATCATGTATTTGCTCATCCATAATTTGGAAGAATCAGTGCAAATCTTTCATTAGAGGAACACCAACATGGAGATGTAGGTTCGTTTCACCTCTGGCTGAATCTGATGTCAGTGTGGTAATTACCAGGCCCAGTCAATAATACCTCTCCACAGTATAATTGCAAATCCAGTACAACCATGACCAGAACTAAATTGCTTCAGAACAATCAATAGGAATCTTCTGATTGTGTTCCCGGGTGTATGCATCAAATATAAAGAGGAAAACTGTCCATTCAAGCAAAAGGTCAATTTTATAAATAAAAAATACTGTATAAAAGTCATGTTATGTTTTATGTTCTTCCCTGGTTGAAGAGACTAAGTATATTGGTTAGTTGTCCATGAAAAGAAAGTGTGTAGCAAGGAATTCAGCATCAAATAGCAACGCAAGAAAAGCAAGAATATTGTTGAGTGAGAGATCTATCTGTGACTGATGATAAGTTAGCCAGTTCAGCAAACACCTTTCTTCTGTTTTGAAACACAGCTTTGAATTTAAAGGTAAAATCCCTGCACTCTTTGGTAAGCTTCAGTCATTAAAGGGAAGTTAGCTAATGAGTCCTATAAGCTGCTGGTTCCATTAGAAAATAAGATTAGAGCTATTAATTTCCTACAGGTTATATGAAAGGGTCAGTGTCCCATTTGTTGAGATCATGTCCCTTAAACTAGGAAACCAGAATTTTCAGGTGGATGAGAAGATCAGAATCATAGAGCTATAGAATTAGGCAAAAAATAAAAATAGATATGTGGTGATGGGGAACTTAGGCTACGTTACGTTGTTGCACATCCTGCACTAGAGCATCTTCAGATCTAAGATCATTGGTATTGGGTTCCAAAAAGTTGGCAATGATGATACCCCCAATGAGGCGAAGTAAAAGGGACAGGGGAGTGGCCAGCAGAACGAGGAAGAGAGAGACAGAAAAAGATATGCGGATATTCATGTGATTATGGCATAAAAAGGAATGTAAAACCAAAAGTTTTAGAGATGTTTATAATTGCTACAAGACAGTCTGCTTCCTTTTTTAAGGTATTCTTTGGTTTTGTCAAAGAAGGTAGAGAATAGCTGCTAAATCCCATTTCCCCAACTCTTCTAATTCCTTCTTCCATATTTCATATTTCTGGAGTGGGAGATTTCAGTTGCTTAAAACTACATGCCAGTGATACATTGTGTTCCACTGTGCTGGATGACTTTCGAGTAGCTAGTGAAATTTTTCGAGCTTCTTATTATCCCATCCCAAGTCTTTCATAGTCCAGTCTTAATCCACCTTTCCAGTAGGCCTTCCAGTCTTCACTCCAGGGCACCACTCATCTCCTGGGTCTTAGGCTCCCAAGAGCTCCCAGCAGTTCTTCACAATCGCCTGCATGCACATGCATACACACACTGCTTTTCATGATGACTTGGCTCTTGCTATGATTAGAATGTTCATCCCTCGTTCCTACCCACTGATATCCTACCCATCCCCTTAGACCCAGTAACCTTCCTGATTCTTCACCCGTAAACCATCTTTCCTTCTTCACTGCTTTCACATCACAGCCTCTACATAGGCATGTGTTGAATTGAGTTATAATGGAATGAGAGATATCAACAAAGACTGATCACCACCAAGAGTAATTATAGTAATAGCATTCTACTGCTAATAAAAAATAATATAAAAATGGCCTAAAATATTGGCTGCATAATGAAGTCAAATTATATGCAATTTAACATTAACCACACAGAGAGCTGGTCCTACCCTCCTATGGAGCCCGTAAGAAATTATGAGGGAAAACTGAGGTGCCTAATGTCAAAAGGTCTCAAAGTGGAGAAAGTTATTTTTGATATAAAGTCACTAATTTATATTACTTCGTGAAATGTTGCTGGCACACCATACATCATAAAACAGAATAAGCTAAAAGTATGTAAAAATGCTCATTGGCTTACACTGACAACTCTTTACTCTCAATGTAAAATACACTGGATCTAAGGTCTTTTTGCATGACCAAATATTTTTAGCAAATGCTACATGAAGAGAGAGAGAGAAATTAATTTAAATGCTATAGTAATTTCCAAAGAGTTCAAAGGAACACCTGCCTCGAGAGAGCACGCCTTGTATGTATTACATTGTCTAAGCTCCTTTTTAACCACCCCATCCCAACTAACAAACAGGAATTATATGTTGGCATTTTTGCATTAAGGTATAAATGAAAACATTGCAGTCAAAACACCCTAAAAGGCTGTTAAATAGCTGATAATTTTGTCAAGTTGAAAATTAATGTGTCTGTATTAGGGACATAATGCTTTAAACATTTTCAATTACCTCGCTTAACCCTTGTAGGAAGCTAACATGTTCCTGGTGAGGCCGTGGACAAAGGAGCACAAGAGCGGCTCTGCAGCCCCCTCCCTCACTCGGCCCCAGCGTCCACTGTAAGGGGACTGTGTGGACTGCTGCCCACATTCATTTTAAATTGCTCCAGCAATTGTTTCCTGTAGATTAATTTGTAATTCTAAATTTCCAGGCGAGTGAAATGTGAGCCTCTCCCTCCCTCAGGCCATGTACAGAGCTATAGCTTTCCTGTAATCTGAGGCTGAGTGCTAACACATGAAAACAGAGAGAGGGGGCTCAGCCGGGGACAGGGGAGAAGGAGGGAGTTGGGGTGGGGTGGGGGGGACCATGGACACAGTTTGAGAGAGAAAAGCGGGGGGGAGAAAGGCAGAGAGAGTGAGGAAGGCTGTTACCAATAGAAGCCTCATCCCCCGCCCACTCAGTCTCACCAGGATTTCTTGCATCCTTATGCACCTGGCAGTTTCCCACCACAGCATTGCCCTTTGTGCAGTACTCCTCATCTTACACAAAAAAGTGAAGGAACGAATTTTTTTTTTTTTTTGGTCTTTTTGCTATTTCTTGGGCCGTCCCCGCAGCATATGGAGGTTCCCAGGCTAAGGGTCGAATCGGAGCTGTAGCCACTGGCCTACGCCAGAGCCACAGCAACGCTGGATCCGAGCCACGTCTGCAACCTACACCACAGCTCGTGGCAAGGCCAGATCGTTAACCCACTGAGCAAGGGCAGGGATCGAACCCGCAACCTCATGGTTCCTAGTCAGGTTCGTTAACCACTGTGCCATGACGGGAACTCCGGAACACATATTTTTGAAGCAAATGTTTTGTGATACTGGGAGACACACGACTCCAATTCTCACAATGTTGTGAGTTGTAATCGTACGTTTCATAATAAATTAGCTGGCCTTTCTCCCCTTATTCCAGCCTTTATCCAAGATGCCACTTTGCCTTGAGGCCAAATTACCTGTCGCATTGCGGAACAGTTTGGGTCCATGGGAGGAAATGCCGTCTCTGAGTGCAGGGCATTAAGTAATTATTCCTAGGCCATTCTTTCACTGAGACGAACATTTGTTGAATAGCTACTTTTCATAGCAAACTATATGAGAGCATGTACTTCTTTAAATAAAATATTTCCCCAAAGTCCATAATTGGCGGCAGTGGTGCTTGACCTTTCTTTGGGAAATGGACCCTTTGGGAATTTAATTTTGTAAAAATAGGAATCCTCTTTCAAAAGGCACAGAAGCCTTGCTACCAAAATGTGCAATAGCCCTGACTTTCTTTTACTAAGGCAAAACAGAAAAGCAATCTTTATGCAAATTTGTATTTTATGTGGCCCACTTTTCATTTCTCATGCAAATATTTATGGCTACTTCCTAAATTTCATTTAAATCAATCCAAAATGTGCCCAATCATGCCAATTTAAATTTTATGCAAAAGCAAATTTCAATAAAAAGCCAGCCAAAGTTGCCTTTAAATAGACATTGAAAATGTGGAATGGTTTTTGATGGGGTCATGTGCGTGCCTCTTTTGAGCCTCTAACTTTAGCCCTTTGTTTTGAAGGCAAGTCTTAAAAACCCTGACTCAAAAACATTATGTAGATGCCAGGAAAGAGAAGCAGGGTTTCCATAGCTCTGTTTGCCAGACAAAGGGAGACTTATATTAAAGAATTCTGGTATGTTCCATGCTACGTTATTTCCCTCATCTGCTTAGTTAATAAAACCATTTTTGGCAAGCTCTGAATCACCAACCTTGTCAATGTCACAGCATCATTATTGTTACAGGGAAAGCAGAATAAAAGAATCTATGAGGTCAGAGAGTGTGTCTGAATCATTTTCCACTAGACCTCTTACCGTGCTGATACAGAAGGCAGTGTGTCACAAGGGCTCTCGGGGAAACTTCTTCTTCACCTTAAAAGAATTAGCATTTCATATGCAGACAAATAACCAGGTGCTCTCTCTGTACTTAGACAGCCAGATTTTTCTTCTCCTGGAAGTTTCACGTGACCAGGCACCAAGCACAATACCTAGAACACAGGAGGCATTTAATTGGTATATGCTGAAAACTTGTGAAAGAGCATAACAGGATTCTAGTTGTTAGATCTTATCCATATGTTTTTAGTTTCTAATTTTAAATAATTTGTTGGGCATTAAGCCTCCAGAGGAGTAAAAATGCATGGCACACTTTGGGAGAGAAATGATTTAAAAACTTGGGAAATTCTGTGCACTCAACTGTAGATAACCATGCAGTTGAGATATATAAAAGTTTGCAGAACATGAGGGGCTGTTTAAAACAGCTTCCCGGCTTTCAAAGCTCACTGTCTCAAATTTTGCATTTGGCCTGGAAGATGTAAATTCAACTCATACACACATTATTTCCAGGTCTCTTCCTGGGACCCTCGCCTCTGCCATGCACGTAGAAACATCTTCTTCTTGGCCTCTTTAAATCACACATGATTGAGGCTTTCTCAGCTCAGAACATTGCTTTCCTTTCTTTTCAGTATACAGAGAAATTAGTGAGAATAAAAGTAACATTTACCCTGAACAAAGACATGGATGGTGCTTGAACGTGACCAGTACATCCAAACCCTGGGATGAAAGCCTTGAATGGTCCGCTTGCCCTTGTGTGTTCCAGGCTGAAAAGATGACAAGTCTTGGTCTAGCAAAGCCTCTTAGGAATATTTATATTATTCCATGAAATATCTGATAGAAACATGTAAACATCCTCATAAACTCCAAACTGGGACTGGAAGTCCTAGGAAAATGTCAGTCCTATTGTAAGAGGACTGGATGATCTTCTTCAGTCCCAGATATAGCTGACGGAGTATCTTTCTTCTGTGATTGCAAAAAATACCCTGAAAAATTACCGTGAGAAAACACGTGCCTGACTTAGCCCGTCGTCTTTCTCCAAAAAGTACCCCGGCTGAGCCATATTCTTATGCCATGCCAAGGCACCCTTGTCAGGTGCCCATAAGAGAGGTGCCAGTTGCTTGTCCAGTGAACTGAAGCCAAGTGTTAAAAAGCAAACCAGACTACAATAGGGGAAAAGCTGATGCTTGGTTGAGGTGGGATTATCACTGAAGCCCCTCAAAGTGGCATTTGCATGAATCACCCAGGATGTTAAATATGGTGATCTTAATTTCATCTAAAATATCAAAAATATTTTTTTTCAATGAGAGGACACAGTAGGTAATTTTTAATGTGTCTTCCAAAAAAAAAAATAGGATAAAATGATACCATTGAAATACTTCTAGAAGAAGATGGAAACAGCTCTCCATTCTCTTCTGCTATTTCTTTTGTAACCAACTCTGTACCATGTTAGTGATTTGCATATAACAGCCCCTCGGCACAAATTAAAGGGAACAAGGTCCCATCGCAGCTAATAAACTCACTCTAACAAGTCCCTCAACTTTGCCTGGTCACAGTGCTCAGCGGGATTGCCATATGTGGAACTGGATTGCAAGATAAAAATAGCACTGTTTGGTGCTTTCAAACCCATACAACTCTATATATTGTCTCTTTGGAAATAAATTTTGTTTAATGGCCAGTGATTATCACCTCTCTAGCTTGCTATAATACCAGTTTTGGTGGTGGTGTTTTTTTTTTATAATCACTAGTGTTATCTGTATTTTGGAAGAAGAGCTGCAATTAAACATATTTTGAACAGAAGAGGAAAAGACAGCAGGGCTCTTTTGGCGTCAGTTCACAAAGCCTATCATTCCAAAACATTGCTGGTTTTACACTGATATCATCAACCAATGTCAGCACAGCTGAGGTGACTGTGCTAATTAACTGTCCTGCTGAACCAGCTGAGAAAGCTTGTATAAACTCCATGGGAATATGAGCTGTTAAAACGAAATTCTATCCTGTAGAGCTAGGGACCAAACCCAAAAATAGAATCAGAACACAGAACAGTTGCCCTTCACCACCAGGTGATAACATCATCAGCCTAAAATGTTAGGCAATAGAGTTGAATACAAAGCTGTTAGAACAGAATAAAAATTAATCCTATCTACAGAGTTCAAGACATCCTCCCACCTCTTGTTTACAACAAAGCTTTTGAGATGAGCCGCCCGCATAGCATCTCCAAAGAGAGAAAGCTCGCCCCCTCCAAGTCTCCAAGGAGTTGCTTGAGGTATGTACAGCCAGGCGGGAGAGACGACAGTTGTCCTGGGAATGTGATGAAATAGGAAGTGTCATGCCGTCTAGACAGTAAAGGTGAAAGGCTCAAGAGAGTGTGTGTAACATGGCACATGGATAAGAAAGATTTGCCCTGATTTAAGAGGACAAGAGGCTACAAGGAGCTTCAGGGTATCAAGGGGTAGGAGAGAGAGCTTTATAAAAGTTCCTGTGGACTCTGTGCCCCTACCACCACCACAAAAATAAATCTGGCAGAAATGGATAAAGGGGATATAAATCAGTCTATCAATCTGCAGGTACTTCAATTTAGGCCCAACATGTCATAAGTATTAGAGGGGAAACCAAGAGTCTTTTAGGCCATCACCCTTGAAAGGTCATCATTTGAGTTCAAGAAATCAAGCATAGAGAAAGAGCACATGGTTTAATGAAAACTTAAAATCACTGTTTTCAGGTCATGGGGAAAATATTATTTACCTCTAACCATGTCATCAATGAAGAGAGGACAGGAAAAGGAATGTGGGGAGATAATCACAAGTTCAAGATTAAAACTTCTTGAAATGCAGTGGGCTGGCTTCAGATTATCCTTTAATTAAACACGTGGAAATCTTACCCCATCTTTATTGTCTCCATCACAAAGAGAACCAGTGTTACACCAACAGAGAGTTGCCCTGGAGAAAGATTCTTATATATTGAACGTCATAGAAGAGTGGTCCTAGTGGAATCTCTTAACTAGTAATAGCAGATTGTATATTTGGATGTGAGAGGTATAACCAATTCAAGACAAATAAGTCATTTTATTAGTTAGCTCAGTCCAGTTTATATTTTCTTTAAAGATAGGCCTATAATCATCAAAACTGTTTGATACGGTATGGATTTAAGAATTTAGTGAGAAAAGGACTACAGTGTTCCCTAAAGGTTCCTTTTGGTTTGTATTTTGTACATTTATAAGGATTTCTATATGGGAATGAACAGCACAGGACCCGTGCATAATGGACTCTTGGTTCATTAGGCATGCTTTATTTTAGGAGTGGTAGAACTTGGTCAACACTCAGGCTACCAAATAATAATAAACAGGAAATAAAGATATAATAAAAAATGAGACTCTTAATTGGGCCGTACCTCTCTAGATACATTAGACCATCATGGGCGCCGTGGAGTTGTAGATCAGTAAGCCTATATCGAGACTGTGGGGAGTTACCATTGTGGCTCAGCAGTAATGAACCCGACAAGTATCCATGAGGATGCAGGTTTGATCCCTGGCCTTGCTCAATGGGTTAAGGATCTGGTGTTGCCCTGAGCTGTAGTGTAGGCTGGTAGCTGCAGCTCCGATTCTGTCCCTAGCCTGGGAACTTCCATATGCCACAGGTGCAGCCCTAAAAACGAAAAAAAAAAAAAAAAGACAGTGGAGGATCTGATATCTTATCCCGCTCTCAAGTGACCAAGTTAACCAGCAGAACATGAGTCTTCTGGGGAAAAGACAAAGGACTTTATTACCCACAGCAGGAAAACAGCATGAGCTTCAGATTCATGTCAGTTCCCCTTGCCCCTACCCTCAGCCCATGGGCTATTGCAAAGTGGTCCAGGTGAATGCTCAGGTTGGTTTGTCTCACAGCCTAGGATCCTCAAGCATAAAGAACATGCACATTTTATAATGGGCTAGAAGAAACCCTGCCCAAGCCTTGCCCCAGAAGGATACATTGTTTTTATCATACCTGAGACAAAGTAAACACTAGTAAGAAAATACCATTTCTATCTTCTAAGGCTGTTTACCATACAAACATCCTTGAAAAGACAGTGCTTCTGGGAGTTCCCGTCGTGGCGCAGTGGTTAACGAATCCGACTAGGAACCATGAGGTTGCGGGTTCGGTCCCTGCCCTTGCTCAGTGGGTTAAGGATCCGGCGTTGCCGTGAGCTGTGGTGTAGGTTGCAGACGCGGCTAGGATCCCGCGTTGCTGTGGCTCTGGCGTAGGCAGGTGGCTACAGCTCTGATTCAACCCCTAGCCTGGAAACCTCCATATGCCATGGGAGTGGCCCAAGAAATGGCAACAACAACAAAAAAAGAAAAGACAGTGCTTCTGATCACAAGATTTGAAGAAATGTCAGGAACCAATGGAGATTTGTCTCTTGACAGCCTTATACCAATAGGGGTTGCTAATAGTATGCCTTGCTCCTCACTGCTCACTCATCACCACTCACAGAGGTAACTCCAGAGTGGCAGCTGGTAAACATAATGCGGTCGTGTAACTGCTACCCTGCTCTAGAGGTCGGGCAGAGCTGGAAATGCCTTCCTGGCTCTAGAGCCATGTGAAGATGTTAGGACATCATTCATTTGACCTCAAGTCACATAAGGGGAGAAACTGTCCATACTGAGTCCTTATGTGAAGTATCTTCATATTGAGGCAAATGAATATAAATCTCATCAGTCCTCCTTTTTCTGTCTTTCTCTTTATTTCTTCCCATCCCTAGAATTTTTTAACCGAAGTAATCTCCCAAATCCTTAGCCTCTTGAAACGTGAATAGTTTTACACTTTTAAAAATAGCTGAAAATGTGTGCTAGCTTAGCTAATCAAACACTTTGAGCTACAGGTCTGAAGAAATGAACTTGGAGCTTTTAGTCCCCTTTTTGAATGAGGTGAAAGTGTATCCAGATTCCCCTAAGAAAACAGGAAGTCAGAAGTTAATGGTTCTATTTAAATTTTTACATCATGAGAGCTTTCGTGAAACAGAATGTGGGCCTGGAATCAGAGGGAGTCAAATGCATTGCTATCACCATCTACGTGATCATATGCACATTTACAGGTCTACCTGGGGTCTCAATTTAGTCATCTATAAAATGAGGGTAGAAATACCCACATCCTAGTGTTGCTAAAGGGATTAAAGGAAGAAAAACTTTGTAACACACTTTGCACAGTGCCTGGCTCTCTGAAGAATTGTTGTTATTTTCGGTTTATCCCAACACTCTGGGGAAGCCATAAAATGCTCTATGTAAGTGCAGGGTTGCCCTTAATTTACTTCCAGTCCTGAGATCCATGCTTACCACTGTCAGTAATCGGGAGTGGGCTCCCCCTCTGTTGTCTCACCGTCATGCACTTGTATCTTGATGTGTGATGATCAACTCGAGTTGCCTTCTTTGGTGATGGACTCCACCTTTGTTCACCTAAATAATGGAGTTCCAAGACGGATGCCAATGGGCAATGATGAGCTGCCAGGAAGCCAGGCTCTATAGAGCTTAATCACCTATGAATATGCTGCATAGATTCTAGTGCAGGAGTCTTGTATAAAAATCTTTTTAAAAATCACTGTCCTTTTTCAATTGCAGATAACATATAGCATGACTGTATTCTAAGTTAAAGCCCTTGAGTTCTGGAAAACTGCAGCTACCATAGGTTAGAACTTCAGATAGTAGTTCTCAAGTATAATATCACTGTGTTCTTTATCTCTGGTTTTCCACCTCATCAAAGCAGTTAAAACAGTAAACACCTAGAAGACAAAGAAACTCAACTTAGAAAAGATATGAAGTTATTCAGCTACTTTCCCATTCAGTAAATTATCTCACCTCTATAGCTGAGTCATTAACTCACTAGGCTGATATTTAGTGAGATTCCATTCATGAGCAAATTACTATCCTGGCCCCTTATTATTCCTACATGATTAAGACCTGCTTGCTGACCACAGTCTGAGAACTTAACTGCTTAAAAGGAAGAGGCAGCTTTAATATTACACCTGCCAGGGTCAATGTACAAATCTAGGTGTTCCTAAACACACATAAAATAGAATTCTTTTGCTTTCATGTAGCAGAAAAAGTCAACTCACCTTGTTTATAATTTAGGGTGAAAGACATGTTCAGCTGTTTAATAATACCATCAAGGAACCACTATGTAGGTAGTTAATACAAAGAAAGTGCTTTTAAAAATACCTGGCATCTTGTAAACACTCATTAAATTTCACCTACTATTAATGCCTAGCATACCTACCCCCAAGATTCTTAAAGAGAGCTAGTAGATTTATATATAAAGTGGGAGCAGAGTGAATTTGGCCCAGAGAATGAGGAACATATTTTACAGTGGAAATTACATTGACGCTAGTTCTTGAGCTTAAAAAGATGCTTGCCAACTAGATAAGGAAAGTCTTTTAAGGCAGAAGAAGGAACATGTGCAAGGCAAGGAAGCTTGAAGGGCAGAGTGACTGGTTAAATAAATGTGGTTCATCTCTACAATGGGGTAATAAGCAGCCATTGAACAGATTAAGTCGAATCTATGCATTAAATAACACTGAATAATGGGAAATTATGGTTATGCAATAGTACATATTATGGATTATCATTCAATTTTTAATAATCTCATTATTTAAGTATGATATAATCACATCAATTTTTAAAAAATAAATGAAAGCTTATATTATGGAATTAGGAATTAGCAAATTGTTTACTTTTACAGGAGGAATGGAGGATGATGAAATGGAATTAGAATTTGGTGTTAAACTGTATGCTATGCTAAAAAAATTGAACATTATGCCCCAGACTAGATCAGGAGTTGGCAAACTACAGCCCATGGACCAAATTTGGCCAACTACTTGTTTGTTTGGCTGATTTGGTGTGGTTTTTTGTAAGGATTGGGGTCATGTGTTTATTTTTGTTTATTTATTTAAATTTATTTATTTAAATTTAAATTATTGCTCCTGACCGGACCCAGTGGGTTAAAGAATACAGCATGGCTGCAACTACAGCATAAGTCACAGCTGTGTCTCAGATTCACTCCCTGGCCCAAAACTTCCATATGCCATGGGTTAAGCCAGGAAAGAAAAAAAAATGTCATGGGTGATTTGATAGGGATCACATTAAATCTTTAGATTGCTTTGGGTAGTATGGCCATTTTAACAATATTAGCTCTTTCAATCTAAGAGCATAAGATAGCTTTCCACTTCTTTGAACCCACTTTAATTTTCTTTATTAATGTTTTATTCTTTTCAGGGTATAAATTTTTCACCTCCTTGGTCAGGTTTATTCCTAGGTACTTTTGGTGCCATTTTAAACTTTGTTTAACATTCCCTTTCTCATATTTCATTGTTACTATACAGAAATGCAACCGATTTCTGAATATTAACCTTGTATCCTGCTACCTTGCTAAATTCATTTATCAGATCTTGTAGTTTTTGTGTGAAGTCCTAGGATTTTCTATATATGTATCATGTCATCTTCATATAGTAACAATTTTACCTCTTCCCTTACAATTTAGAAACCTTTTATTTCTTTTTCTTGTCTGATTGCCAGGGCTAGGAATTATAACACTATGTTGCATAGAATTGGTGAGAGTGGGCATCCTTTTCTTATTCCAGATTTTACTAGGAAGGCTTTCAGCTTTTCTCTGTTGAGTGTCATGTTGGCTATGGGTTTGTCATGAATGGCTTTTATTATGATGACATATGTTCCTTCTATGAGAATGTTTATTATAATAATTCTGACAGACATTTCACTCTACCTTACAGAACTTTCTCAATAATTCTCACAACATTCAAAAAGTATATACAACAATTATTGTATTCTTTTCAAAAGACACAAAAATAAGGAACAGGCCAGATAGCTTTTAAGTGCTGTGTTCTCTAAAAGAACATAAGCTCCAGAACAAAAGGGACCTTGTCTTGTTTATGCTTCTGTCTCCATCACCAAGGACAGTGTCTGACACATGATCAGGCATTTATCTCAATGAATATTTATGGACTAAATGCAAGAAGGAATCAATGAATACATAAATGAGAAATTCATCTGAGAGTGGAGGCAGCCTCTCAAAGTCATCCTGCAGAATCAGCCATCTCAACTCTATGATCCTGTGGGCACGTCAGGCGGTAACTTACTCAAGACCCTCTGTGTCATCTTAGGAACTAGGAACCAGAGAAACCAACCCAGAATCTACAGATTCTCTCTGAGTCCACGGCTATCTTACTCCTCTGTATTTTATCTGAAAGGAATTGTCACTTCATTCATCAGCCAGTTTGTTTTTTTGGGTAGCATGCCTCTCTTGTGCTCTATTTTCTTCCAGTTTCTCACATCAGGTTTACGTCTTCCTTTGAAGCAGCTTTAGGAGTCCTTCCCCTTGCTATGACTCTTCTTCCTTCATAGGTTACCCCCATCCCCTTTCCAGTAGACAAGGCTGAGTGTTGTTGTACACTGCTGTTGTACAGTTTCTGTCTATTCTTGGTCTTTCAGCTGCACCAGCCCTTGAAAACTGACAGGCCTTAATGTTTATCTCCCTTTGGATCTCACCATCTGCTGTGATTTGGAAGCTCAGGTAAAGTGCATTTTTTTTTTTTAATTTCTCTCAGATGCCCAGCCTCTTATTGCCTTGTACTTGTCCTCTCTCTTTAGACATTGTCTTCTTGGAACTGATGGGGTTTATATTTAAATTGATGGATGTGCCTGGTGCTTTTCTCTTTCCTTGCTGTCTGTCATTCTTTGCACAGATTCAGTCTATCCAATGAGGCCTTCACGTAAGAGGCAAATGCATCTGTGGAATCAGAATCAGCTGTGTCCTTTCATCACTCAGCTTCTTCTCTATGGTTTCACAATACTACTTTCCTTTGTTTCTAAGCCAGAGGAGGCAAATGGTGGCCTGACCTCCTTGGCTTATCCTGAAAGTGACTCAGAACTTGGAAAATTGATTTAAAAATGGAAACTTGTCTTCCTTTCCAGATTTGGAGGAAGTGGTACCCCAGGGCTTTTGTTTCTCTTTGGCAACAAAAAAGGAAGGAGTGGACTTTCAGCTATGCTCTTTTGATGCTGTTCATACCCTCAAGTTTTCCCCAGTCTCACTATTCCACCCATCAACCTTTACATTTAATCAACATAAAGTGTTTATGGTTGTTCTTTATGCCCGAACTTTACAGTTTGAACTTTTTCAAATTCTGATATAAAGCCAAGTTTGCAAAATCCTTTTAGAGAAGGGTCAGTAAACTTTTTCTCTAAAGTGTCAGGAAGTAAATATTCATGCTTTGTGAGCCACCTGGTCTCAATCTCAATTACTCAGCCCAGCCCTTGCAGAGAGAAGACAACTGTAGACAAAATCAAACAAATGAATATGGCTATGTTTCAATAAAACTTTAAATGCAGAAACAGGCAGCAGAACAGAGTTGCCCCATTGGCCATAGTTTATTTTAGAACATCACCTCTGGTTTTAAGACATATATAGTGCATCACTCTACATTATCCATTCATTAGGAACACTCAAACTAGTAAACTGGTAGAATCTACTTCCATACTGATTAAATGAGTTTGTATGTACGAGTGTGTGTTAACATGTAATCTTAGCAGCACCAATGAAATGATTTTAGAGAGGCCTGAATTTGTTTTCTAGATTTTAAACATGTAAGGCTTTTATGCAGCCAAATAAAACATCATATATGCACTACTAGAGCCTTTCAACGTTGTTTACACGAGTAAATAATAGACCTTAATGAGACCAGTGCCAAAGTAATTCCCTGGTTCTAACACAGTTCCTTTGGGAGCTACATCATCTGCTTTAAGTCACCGTGGAGCCGTTTAGCATACTATAACCGCAGAGGCAGTCACTCAGTACCTCCCAGCAACCATGTCCCCTGAGCCCATCATGGCCCTGGGGGAATTTTTGTCTCACATTTATCTCATCTGCTCATATTTGTTTAGCATTCTACATTAGTTATAATCAGCACAGTAAAAATACAACTAAAGTTTCCTGCACATATTTCTTGATGAACTACTAAATGCCAGTGCCAGAAACTAACTATATACATTAGGATTTCTGAGAATTAGGGACTGTGTGTATATACGTATGTATGTGTGCATATGCATATATATGTATACATATCATATAGAGAGTCATAATAATTGTGTGTAATTTTTCTATATATACTCTCTAATTCTTAGAACACTTAACTTTACAGATGAGTGAACTGAGACTTAGATATTAAACACCTGGCCCACATTACCAAACTTCAGCGTCTCTGCCTCTAAAACACATGTTTAATCATGATGTAATGGTTCCTGTTAATATGATGTTTACTATATGCTTATTCCCTCCTACACATACTAAAAAGAACTACGTTGCTTAGTACTTGATGCAAGCATTAGGATTAATAAATCTTTTTTGGAGTTCCTATAGTGGCTTCAGTGGGTTAAGAACCCAGTGCTGATTCCATTAGGATGTGGGTACAATCCCTGGCCTTGCTCAGTGGGTTAAGGATCCAGGATTGCCACAAACTGTGATATAGGCCACAGATGCAACTCGGATCTGGTGTTGCTGTGGCTGTGGCATAGATTGGCAGCTGCAGTTCCAATTCAACCCCTTGCTGAGAAACGTCCATGTTTCAGGTGTGGCCATAAAAGGAAAGGTATGTTGATAGATAGATAAATTTTTCTTGTGTAGTGAAAATTTTTCTCTCTTTTTTTTTGGTCTTTTTGTCTTTATAGGGCCGCACCCATGGCATATGGAGGTTCCCAGGCTAGGAGTCAAATCGGAGCTGCAGCTGCTGGCTTATGCCACAGCCACAGCAACACAGGATCCAAGCCACATCTGCAAGCTACACTACAGCTCATGACAATGCCAGATCTTTAACACACTAAGCTAGGCCAGGGATCGAACTTGCATCCTCATGGATACTAGTCAGATTCGTTTCCACTGAGCCACAATGGGAACTCCAAGAAATTTTCTCATACTGAAATTTTCCCCTCTTGTCAGGAATCCTATCTTAGTTAAAGAGCATCATTATTTACTTAACTAAGTTAAAGATCACAATGCCACACACCCTTTATTTTCTTCATCCTTAGGCCTCCATCCAGTTGGTCACTGTGACAGTTGATTTTAGGTGTCAGCTTGACTGGGCCATGATGCCTAGACATTTCGTCAGATTTATTCTACATGTTTCTCTTGAGGGTGTTTTGGGATGAGATTGACATTTAAATTAGTAAACTTTGAATAAAGCATGATTTCCTCTATATTGTGAGGGGGCCTCATCCAGTTAGGTAAATGCCTTTAGAACAAAAACTGATCTCTTCCCCACCCCTCAGCCTTCCTCATAACCACAGGCCTTCAGACTTGAGCAGCAGCAGTGACCTTGCCTTAGGTCTCCTATTTGTTCTGTTTTCTCTAGAGAACTCTGACTAATACAGTCCCTGAGTTCTATAAATTCTTTCTCTGAAATATTCTTGACCATTTTCAATGCCCTACATTGACTTAGGTCCCAATCTTTTGACCTATAATTAGTCTTTCTGCTTCTAGTTTCTCCGATTCCCAATCTGGAATTAGGTCAGTGGCTGCCAACTGCCCACAAATCAAATTTAGGCTTCTTGTCATGACATTCAAGGTCCATCACAATTTGAGGCCAGCTCTCCTGACTGAGCCCATCATCCACCCCACCCTACCTAGCTTCATCACACCCATCAGCATTCCATGAACATGTCCTGCTTTCACACCTCCAGGTCTTAAAACTGTTTTGACCTCGCTTTTTGTGCTGGGAAATGTTCTCTGGACATAAGAACAAGAGTTCCAATTACCAGGTCTACAATCAAGTAGGAGTTGAAGGTTTTGGTTTTAGCATCTTAGTTTAACTTAATCATTGAGTTAAAAGCAAGAAAAGAATTCAAACTTCCTTAAGACTCTTTTCCTTATCTCTAAGGATCATATAAATCCATGTATGCCCTTTAGACACTGTTCACACAATCAGAGAACAACCAGCTGAAGATGAAACAGTAAATCATCCGTTTGCTCAGTAAGCCCATTGACAAGACACGATTTTGACTGCTTTTTCATTCACCCGATGTTTTCCACTTAAGTGACACAATGTCCCAGTTACATTTTCACGGGTTGAAACACCTTCAGCAAAGAGATGATGTGAGATGGGGGCCTATAAAACTTCCAGGATAATTTGAAGTCTTTTGTTTCATGTTGTATTGAATTTCATCAGACTGATTTCTGACTACCTGTCATGAATGTTTCTTTTGTTCATTAGAATGTAAGATGAGGGTTGCTTTAAAATTCCCTTTGGTGAATTGTTAAGATCCGTGAAATGTTATCTAAAGGTCACTGAAGTACATGTGCCAGTAGCTATTAAAGTTAATAGACAGCATGGTCAATTCTATATCTAGAAAATGGCCCAGTCAAGAATGCAGATACACTCTTGCCTCTATTCATTTGTTGAGCAAAGGAGATTGAGTTCCTCTCCACTGTGCTAAATCTAGGAAAATAAAAATAAATATAACATATTCTCTACTCTTAAGGAGCATATAGTCAAAGGAAGAAACAGCCAGATTAACAACCACAGCTTTCTGTATTCCAAAGAATACTTAAAAATTTGTGAGAAATGCAAACTTGAGTCCCAGTTCAGACCTCCTAAATCACATTCTCTGGGGATGAGACCCAGAAATCTATGTTTTCGCATGCTCTCTGGATGATTCTGCTGCACATTTAAATTTGAGAGTAACTGATTTAAAGAAGGTCTCATGACCCCAGCACACCTGTTATCTAAGGAGTGGATGTCAGGGAAGGGGGTGAAGAGAGCCGTAGAGAATGAGGACTGTAGGCTGGGGACAGATTATAAGGAATACTAAAAAAAGCTTGTTAAGAAGTCAAGGCTTTATCCTCCAGGTGGTGAGGAGACGTTAGAATGTTCTAAGAAAATATGATAATTAGATTTGTGATTTTAGAGAAAATAACTGTGGTAGACAGGAATATTACTAGTATAACTACTTGGAACTTCCATAAACACTTTTGTGTGGTATTTCATTCTGAATGCTTTTTAAAACCAATTCTGGGAGTTCCCCGTCATGGCGCAGTGGTTAACAAATCTGGCTAGGAACCATGAGGTTGCAGGTTTGATCCCTGGCCTTGCTCAGTGGGTTAAGGATCCAGCGTTGCACTGAGCTATGGTCACAGATGCGGCTCAGATATAGTGTTGCTGTGGCTCTGGCATAGGCCAGTGGCTACAGCTCCAACTAGACCCCTAGCCTGGGAACCTCCATGTGCCATGGGAGCAGCCCTAGAAAAGGCAAAAAGACAAAAAAAAAAAAATTCTGGGTAGATTACTAAAATACTCAATGACAGTCAAATGGAAAAAACATTTTTTTAGCATGAGTCCTATTCGTTGTTAATCTTAGGGAGAAAATATTTTTTGTCAACATTTATATTCTCTAGACAAGCACAGTTTCAGCAAGTGAGACATAGAAGGGGGAGCTAGTCATTTCAAGATCCTTCTGGAAGCTCATAATGGCAGTTTGATTGAGGCACCTCCATTCCTATATCATGCATGGATCTCAATTTCTCTCTTCTCTATTCACTCACCTCCAAAATTTACCCCTTGGGAGAGGGTGCCAAAAGCAAGTCCTCTAAATTCTAAATCCCTGCTCTTACAGTCAACAGAATATAGAGACTGGCAGGATCATAGCCCCTCTGAGCAACATTGTACCAGGAGCAACTTACATATAGGATTTGGTGATAATCCCATGACCACACAGGAAAGGGGCCATATGTCCTTTCTGATTTGAAGTACAATGCAGTGTGACAGTCAAGATTACTCAGTGAGCTCAGAGTTAGTTCTGATAGCTATTAGCTGCATGATCTTTGAAGGGTTACTTAATGGTAAAAATACCCCCACTGATCATGCAAATAAAATGAGCTAAAGTATTTTGTATTATATCTTCATATTATTATTCTTAGAGTAGTCATTGTTCATGTCATTATTTTTGATGCTTTGAGGCTCCAGAATCCTGGCCTTGCATGCTGAACCAGGGACCAAGGTTTATAATGTATTATAAAAAATATTTCTTAAAAGGAACATTATAACATAATTATATCAACATGTATATCTTAACACTATCCCTGTTTATTAGCTCTACCATGACATTCCTCATTCACCTGAATATTAAGATTCAACATTACTGTTGCTGGAATTCAGCCTCTGTCTGCTGGTGCTGAAACAAAATGCAAAGGCAGAGTTTTGGGTAAAGGAGGAAAAAAATAGCTTCATTGCTTTGCCAGGCAAAGGAGGGTCACAGCAGGCTCATGCCCTAAAGACTGGGCCCCCCATTAGAAAGAATTATGGGGAGTTTTATAATAAAAAGCAGAAAAGCAGGTTTTCAGACAGGAATCAGGATTGGGACAAAGGTGCATTCTTCTTTCTTTGGGGGGAATCTTAGTCATCAAAGCTGGTCAGGAGATGTTGTTGTGATCGTGATGGGGGTCTTCTGGGTTATTGCCTAGAATAAAAGTACTTGCAAAAAGGGCGTATTGATCAGAGATTAGAACAAACTAAGAAAGTTCCTGGAAAACATCATGTGCTAATAACCCTTAACCCACAGGCACTTGTGCTTAGGGTGCCTAATCTTTAGCTTATGGGTGATTGTGTTTAGGGTGCAATTAAGCCAGGGAGAAGGACAAGGAAGGACTCTAAGCTGTCCCTGACTGTTCCTCCCTTGTCGTTCATCCCCTCCCTTCTCTGCCTGAACCTGTCCCCAGGAACTCGGGGAAGGCCATGGTGGCTGAATGAGGCCCATTTCCTAAGAACAAGAAATGGGGCACACAGAGAGGCTTTTGCGCCCAAGAGCCCCACAAGGCCGTACTCAGTGTCATTGTATCCTGCAATGTTTGTGTTTATTACTAATTCACCTCATTTTAACAGCAGATTTATAGAATATCTATACAATAGAATAGAAAATTAGATTGTTCTAAATGTTTAATATCTATAGAAACTGCATATAAGCATACCTTGGAGATACTATACGTTTGATTCCAGACCATAGTACTAAAGCAAATATTGCAATAAAGCAGATCACATGAATTTTGTGGTGTCCCAGCATTTATAAAAGTTATGTTTACATTATACTGTAATCTATTAAGTGTGCCATAGCATTATATCTTTTTTAAAAAAGTACAGGATTTCCTGTTGTGGGGCAGCAGTAATGAATCGGACTGGTATTCATGAGGATGCGGGTTCAGCCCCTGGCATCACACAATGGATTATTGCCGTGAACTATAGTGTAGGTTGCAGGCGTGGCTCAGATCCCCCATTGCTGTGGCTGTGGTGGAGGCCAGCTGATGTAGCTCTGATTCTACCTCTAGCCTGGGAACTTCCATATGCCACAAGTGTGGACATAAGAATAAAAAAAATAAAAAAAAAAATTTAAAGGGTACATTCCTTAATTTAGTACTTTATTACTTAAAAAATAAATAAATAAATAACCACCACTTAACAGTGCAGGGCTGCCACAAACCTTCAGTTTGAAAAAAAAAAAAAAAAGTATCTTTAAAGCATAATAAACAGTTTGTTTGCCTATGTATTAAGCGTTTACTTGTGCTTAGCATTGATTAATTTTTCCTACTATTTGTGTAAGAATTTGTGGTATTGTCTCATCAGATACACCATTTGACTCTCACAAAATCTGGTAGGAAAAAAGTTACTCAGAAACTTTCGTTTCCTTTCACTATAGATCGAAAAATCCTGTATTTTTATTACTTTTAGATTTCAGTCAGTTGGGTTCATGTCATGACTACAGATTGTCCCAATTATTTAAAATTTTAATCTGTATTACAAAAGCTTGCGCAATTGATTGTCATTAGCAACTGAGTGAATCAAACTAATGGTCTATCCATATATGAGTGTCTGAAGGAAGTCTGTGTCTCATTTGAATATGAAGCTTTTGTTAATTATTGTTCTCTCAGTGTGTTCTATAAAGTGCCTCTTCCTTAAAATTATCCAGAAAATAATTATAAAATTTCCTTGAGCTTGACCTATTGAACATTGGCTAGAATTTCTGTGGTGTAAGGGTGTAAGAATCTGTCTTGGTTTTAATCCCTAATTATTCTGCTGTAGAATGATTGCATTGACCCAGAGCATAAATGATAGTTTTCTCTGTTCTCTTTTTAGTTAAAGCCAGTTCGTTGCTCTGCAGGTATAGTCAATCTGTTTTTGACTTTTCCTTCTTAGAATTAACCTACCTCTCCTTAAGAAAAACCTCTTTTAATATGGTTGTTAGAAAGAAACCCTCAAGCATATACCCTTATGGAATACTAAGTTCTAAATTGCTACTTTCTTAATATGAATATCATTAAATCAAAAGCCTTAAAACAATGTTATACCGTGTCCTTTTATCATAAGAACTATTCTCTTTTATTTTACACTGGAATTTTAGAGCTCAGAAATTATTTTTATGCAGAAAATTTTAAGTGGAACTTTAACACCACTTAAAGATAATTTTTTTTTTTTTGGTTCTCATATGATCCATTTAAACTCACCATCAAAGTGAACTATGGACTCATTTTGGGGAGAAAATATATCCCATAGACCATAATTCCCCAAGACCTTTATTTATTTGATTTCTGCTCCCTGAGATCACGGCCTCATGACATGCAATTCTCAGTTCTGTGAGCCTCCCAGGAAATAGCATTCATAAAAATCATTTCACAGCAGACTTCAGTGCCAACCCAACAATAAAATATTCCAGTACATTCTCACACTGGAGGCACGAACAGCCACTGCTCTTTTTTTTTTTTTACATTGAAAAGACTTCTTTTGGTAAAGACATCAAAGATATCTGCAGAGCAGACTACATAGCAATCTCTTTTTATTAGGGGTGTCCTTGAATGTCAAACTCCAATATAATCTAATTGGAACTTTAATAATTCCAGCTACCAGAGATTTAAAGATACTATCAACACACAAATCCCTACAATTCCTTTTTTTTTTTTTCAAATGAGGAAGTAATTTTGAATGTATCACTGGAGGGAATTCATACCCATAAAATGTAAGTGGATCTTCAAAGCACCTGGTTCTTCACTACTGTCAAAGCCAACCATGAGATCTTATCCTAGAGGGAGAAAAAAAATCCTCCACTCCACCTGGTCTCTGTTGAGTCTCTTTCCACCAAGGATTCTCTATGCCTTAAAGCTCTTTAATTCCTTCCTCTTTCACAGTCCCACCCTATTCCTCTTACCTCTCAGTGTGGTGTATTTTGTCATCCATCACGTCCCATTGAGTTCCCCTTTCTTTGGGACAGGGAATGAAAAGCTATTCTGATTCATGAAGGACCCTCTACAAGATATTCAGACTTACGCAAATAGACTTCTTCCTGGCAAATCTCCTATACTGTACAAACAAATAAGCAAAAAGCCTGGGTCCCTTTCTCTGACTTAATAATGTTAAGTATGTTTGTTTTGCTGGGTTTAGGTGAGAGATCAGGGGCTGGATATTTAAGTACACATTTATCAAATTGTTTGTCCATATTAACTTGAATTTACTGGGTACTTTCCATTAAATTGCTCAACTTATTCATTCTGTTTTTATTAACACCATGGTAGACACAAATAGAAAACTATTAAACATTTTACTGTGTTCCAAGGAATTGATAGGAAAGTTTATAAGAAAAATTAAGGTAAATGAAGGCTTTATAACAAATATGTAGCTTTAAGCTACACTAAACAGCTCCTGCACAGTGGAAAGACACATGTACCATGCATTATAGTTTCTGCTCT
This sequence comes from Phacochoerus africanus, assembly GCF_016906955.1. Classification (NCBI taxonomy): domain Eukaryota; kingdom Metazoa; phylum Chordata; class Mammalia; order Artiodactyla; family Suidae; genus Phacochoerus; species Phacochoerus africanus. Next base: position 128,491,940 of record NC_062547.1, on the reverse strand, counting down.
TATCCACTCTTTATACTTGGACACAGGGCAAAGCCTTTCTAGGCAGTGTTTTCCTTATGGGCAAAATGAGCAAGTTTGAGTAATAGTTTCCATGATGCTTATAGATTCAGAATTCTGATTTGAAACTCAAAAAATAATTTGTCATTATGATTGCTCTTAATACTTCTTTTTTTTAACTCTAAAGCTAATCAGTTTTTCTTTCTACTCTGTTCATTTATGACCCAAATATTAAAAAACTAATAAATCAAATTTAAACTCAGTTCCAGAGGCTTGATATCATCTATACCTGCCTAGAATCTAGCAATTGATTTTTATGATCTTTTATCTCTCCAAGCATTTTTGCAAAGGACAGAATAAATTAGATATACATCCATTCAATTGTTTAAGAATGTTTATTGACTCAGAGTAGCTTTATTTCTATTTGTTTTCCCTAAAACATATACAAGCAAGTTGCAATTAACATGACACTTCAGAATATTTCAGTGGACAACTAAAAATAACACTTTTCAGTCTAAGCACAACACCATGGTCACACCTAAAAACAACAACAATTCAAAAATTTCTCCTAATATATACACCACATTTACATTTATCCTTTTATTCCCCAAATGACTTTCATAGCTGGTTTATTTTTCATTCTAAGATGCAATCAAGATTCACAACTTGCATTTGGCTTCCATATTTCTTCATTTTCTTTAAATCTACAACAGTGGTCATCAAAATATGACCCATGGGGCACTCCTGCATGATTTGTCATTGTATCTTAATCTAAGAAGGATTTTCACATTTTTACAGACTTGTAAAACCAAACAACAAATAAGCCCAAAACAGAGAAGAATACCAAAGAGCTTGTGATCCACACAGCATGAAACTTTTGCTATTTGCCCCCTACAAAAAAAATGTTCTCTGATTCTTTCCTGATTTAAAACCTCCAATTCCCTGAAAAATACAGTTTTGTACTCAAAAGTTATTTAAATGTTTTATTCTTTATGTGTGGTTATATAATAACTTGATATAGTTAAAGCAGTTTCTTACTGCTTATAATCAAAGCATATGAATTTTTTCATCCCTTTTCATCAAATTTAATTTCTGAATATTTAAAAGATTTGTGATTCAAAAGGCCAACCATATAAAAAATATACTCTCAAAGAAATTTTCATTAGTATTACTGCACTCCCAATGAACCCTTGTATAAGCATTTCCATTTGTTTCTAATTTATCTTTATATCTTATTGCAAAAAAATAAAAATCAGGCAATTACACTGTATACCCTTTTGCATCTTGATTGTTTAACTTATCCAAATATCCTGTAAATCAGTTTGTATCATAAGAAAATTTTTTAGTTTTATTTGTTGGTTTAATGACTACATAGTGTTGTATTGTATGGACCCAACATAGATTACTCGCCAGTCTCCTGTGAGAATAGTATTTCATGTTCCCATAGCTGTGTGTTTTAGATTTTGGCCATTCAAGTTTGCATTGCTATTTTAATATGCAATTCTCTAATGATATATAATATCACTGAATATATAATATGATACATAATAATCTATATTAATATATAATATTGATATCTATTAATATATTTTTATGTAATATCATTTAACATTTAATATAATATTTAAATTTTTAACATGCCTTTTGGCAGCTTTATATCTCCTTTGGTAAGATGTCTATTCAGATATTTCAGCTATTCATTTTTAAATATGATGTGCTATTACTGTTGTGTTCTGAGTATTTATGTTTGTGTTTTACATTTAGAGATCTGATCCATTTGGAGTTAATTTTTGCCAACACAGTAAGATCTGTGTCTAGATTCACTTCTCCCCCCGTCATTCTCCCCATTTCACTCTCATGGCACGTGAATGTCTAGCTGTTCCAACACCATTTGTTTTATTACACTGCCTTTGCTCCTTGGTAATGATCAGTTCACTATGCTGATGTGGGTCTATTTCAGGGCTCCTTATTCTGTTCCATTAACCCATTTGTCTTTTGTTTTGCCTGTTCCACACTGTCCTGAATACTATAGTTTTATACTAAGTCTTGAAGACAGTATCAGTTCTCTTTGTTCTTCTCCTTCAGTGTTGAGTTGCCTCTTCCGGATCTTTTGCCTCTCCATAGAAACTTTAGGTTTGGTTTGTCAATAGTCACAACATAACTAGCTGAGGTTTTGACTGAGGTTGCATTGAATCTATAGATCGAGTTGGGAAGAACTAATAGCTTGAAAATATTGAGTCTTACTATCCATTAACACAAACTATCTCTCCATTTATTTAGTTCTTCTTTCATCTTTTATCAGTTTTGTAGCTTTTGCTCATATAGATCTAGTACATAGTTTGTTAAATTCATACCTAAGTATTTTATTTTGGAGGGTGTTAATGTAAATGGTACTGTTTTTAATTTCAAATTCTACTGACATACAGGAAAACAATTGCTTCTCCTGCGTGTTAATGTCGAATCCTGAAATGTTGTTATAATCACTTGTTCTAGAATTTTTCAGTTTTTCAGTTCTTTCAGATTTTTTACAAAGACAGTTGTCACCTGTAAGCAAAGATAGTTTTATGTCCTCTGCCTCAATATATATGTATTTATCCTTTTTTGTTTGTTTGTTTAATTGCATTGGCTAAGAATTTCAGTGTGATATTAAAAAGCAGTGTTGGATGACTCATCATTGCCTTGTTCCTGACCTAAACAGGAAAGCTTTGAATCTCTTACTCTTAAGCATGTAGGGTTTTGTAAACGTATTGGATTAAGATGAGGAAGTTGCCTTCAATTCCTAGTTTGCCAAGAGTTTTATCACAAGTAGGTGTTGGATTTTGTCACATGCATTTTCTGCACCTATCGAGATAATGGTATAATTTTTCTTTAGCCTGTTGATGTAATGGATTACAACAGTTGATTTTTGAATGTTGAATCAGCCTTACATGTCTGGGATAAATCCTTGGTCATGATGTGTAGTGTTTTTTACATCTTGGATTTGGTTTACTAATATTTTGTTAAAGATTTTTGTATCTGTGTTTGTAAGAGATACTGGTCTATAGTTTTCTTGTGATGTCTTTGATTTTTGATTAGAGTAATGCTAACTCATAAGAACGAGTTAGGCAATATTCCTTCTGCTCCTGTTGTCTGGGAGAGATTGTAAAGAGTTGGTATAATTTCTTTCTCAAATATTTGGTAGAATTCACCTGTGAACTCATCTGAGCTTGTAGCTTTCTATTTTAGAAAGTTGTTTCTTATTAATTCAGTTTAATTAATAGATATAGGCCTATTCAGATTGTGTATTTCTTCTTGTATGAGTTTTGACATAGTGTGTCTTTTGAGGTATTGCTCCATTTCACCCAAGTTGTCAAATTTGTGGGCATGAAGTTGCTCATCATATTCATTTTTATTTTTTTAATGTCCATAGGATCGCTAATGATGTACCCTCTTCCATTTGTGATATTAAATATTTGTTTTATCAATTTTTTTCATCATTAGCCTAGCTGAAAACTTACCAATTTTATTGATATTTTCAAAGAAACAGTTTTTGGTTTTGTTGATTTCCTCTAAGATTTCCTCTTTGCAGTGTCACTGATATCTGCTCCAATTATTATTTTTTCTTTCTGCTTACTTTAATTTGTGCCTCTTTTTCTAGTTTTCAAAGATAGAAACTTAGATTATTTCTTTGAGATCTTTCTTCTTTTCTAATATATGCTTTCAATGCTATAAATTTCATTCCAAGTACTACTCTCACTGCATCTTAAAATTTTTGAAAAATTGTATTTTTATTTTAATTTAGTTCAAAATATTTTTAATTTCTCTGCAGATATTTTTCTTAGATCCATATGTTATTTAGAAATATACTGCTTAATCTCTTTGTACTGGGAGATTTTAAAAGTTGTGAATTTCTTGTTTAATTCTATTGTGGCCTGAGAGCAGATATTGAATGATTTCTATTCTGTTAAACTCATTAAGGTGTATTTTATGGCCCAGAATGTGGTCTTTACCATGTGAGTTAAAGAAGAATGTATAATCTCCTGTTGAAGAATGAAGTAGTCAATAGATGTCAACTTTACCCCGTTGTTTGAAAGTGCTATTGAGTTTAACTGTGTCCTTACTGATTTTCTGCCTGCTGAATCTATCCATTTCTGATAGAGGAGTATTTAAGTCTCCAGCTATAACAGTGAATTCATATATTTCTCCTTGGAAATCTATCATCTTTTGCCCCACATATTTTAATACTTAGCTGCCTCTGGGTCTTAATGGACAACCAAATTAAAACAAGTGCCTGCAGAAAAAGACTCAGGCATTGACCCATGGTGATGGGGTGCAGGGAGCAGAGGGAGGGAGATAAATGCTATCGGTGCTTGATCTTGCCAACATTGTGATCTACCTGGAGCCAGTTCTGCTGCTATCATTTCTTGTGTCCTTTGTTCCCCTCATCTGGTCTTCCATGCTTCCTATCATGCCTATCTTCAGACCTAAGTTGCTCTGAACATAAAAGGGAAGAGCCTCCATACCAATTGCTATACCAAATCCACTGATAAATAGGAAATGATTTCCCTCCCCCACCCCTCTCATCTCTCATTATTCAAGGGGGCAGAAATGGAGACAATGCCCTCTATCAATCTTCTGCCCATATACCTGACAGTTGTAGGGTGAACCTTGAGATCAGCCCTTATGTATCCCATGATTCTTTATTATGAACAACATCTTTATAATCTGGCTGTGTCAGTAATGCGTTCTTAGGAAGCAGAAAATGTGTCTGTACCGTTAAACTTGACCTAAAGCCAGGTTTTCACTTGGCATATGCTCTATGTATTAACTTCATCTGGGTTTTTCAAAACAAGTAGTTAACAACTGAAAAAGAGCCTTTAAAATGAGGGATATATGACTGTTCTCAATTTAATTTTGATTCAGTTTTATGAAATAAAGTGGCTAAGCCAAATGACATCCTGGCTAAGAAAGATCGAGAGTACTCTGAGCCTCAGTACAAATGAATGATTTACAAATCCCAAGATCAGCCACTTCTCCGCCTTTGTTCAGTTTTTTTCATATCTGAAATACCCTTCTCCTGTTTTCTTCAAGTATGAGTAAAGATGTCAAAGCCTTCAATCTCTACCACTGTTTCCCAGAGTAAGAGAATTCACACATCACTTTTTTGTATACCATTCTCATGACATTTTTTGCTTCCCTTTCCATTATATAAGTGCAGTTCATATCTTCACTACTAGATTATTAAATGCAGAACTCACAGTACTCAGCTCTGAAGCCTCCATAGTGCTCAGTTCTGAAACTTCCTAGATGACAATACATAGTATATACACACATGCACATAAATATTATCTAACATCTCAGTCCTTTCCACAGGTTCATCAATAATGTTTATATTTACGACTTTTAGGAAATAAAACTAAAATGCAAGTAAAATACCCAAGGGTATGGAGAAAGACGGATGAATAACATTAATCGTACATCTTATTGGGGAAGTAAAACAGTAAAATTGATTTTTAACTAGGAAAAAATACACAAAATAACAAACTTTCCCATACACTTTTATTTATTTTTGCAACATCAAACTCATTTTCTTTTTCTCTATTCAAATGTCTATCAGAACACATATATTTATAGACTGTGTATTTAAACTGATAAAGCAAATCAGATTTAAGAAGTGTCCAAAGAGTTAGATGCCAAAAATAATGCCAAGTTCATGGGAAGTTTTGAAATTCTCTGCATCACTATGCATATTTAGATGAAATCTTTCTTATTGTCAAGAACCTATAAAAGGGCAAGTGGTGGGAATGCAGGCACCACAGAAAGCTGATTATTAGTTTAGTAAACGTGATGTGCCCTTTCTGGTACTGAGGATGGGCATTATAAATATAATAAAACACACTCTCAGCCCTGGGAAGGTTATAGTGAGGTATAAAGGCATATCCTCCCCCAAACAATGATATACTGTGCTAAGTCTGTACAGGAAATCTGATCAATGCATTTGCAGAACACAGTGGAAAGAATGCTTTATCTTGAAAGAAGAAGGAAGGGGCCGTTTTCAGAGAGGAAAAGGCATTTGGCATAGAGGCAGGAGATTCTTGCCCATCAGAGAACAAAGAAAGGAGACTGCAACAAAGATTGCCGCATAGGCAAAGGCAAGAAGGCATGGGCTTGCCTGATGTTCTATAAACTGCTAAAAGTTCAGTGTGGTAAAGACCTATGCTTCCCAGGTACAAAGAGCAAGGATCAAAAGGAAGCGTTTAGGACTGTGAATACTCATGATTTTCATGATAAGGAGTTTGGACTTGATTCTGAAATAATGGGAAGAAAGTAAAGATTTATTCTTGGAGAATAGAGAATGTTCACACAAAGTGTCTCCTTGAGACACTCTCATATATGACACTCTAATTCACATATGACTCACATATGACACTCTGATTTACATATGAGGCTAAGAAATGAATGCAGTACCCAGGAGTCCACATGAGGCAAAGACCACTCTTCGGGTGGCTTTTAGAAGCAAGAGTTCTTGGGCGAATCCCTCTCTGACTCTAACACCATGCAGGGCCATAGAGAAAGCACCCTCCCTACTCCCAGCTGATCTTGCTTCAGTTCTTCCTTCAGTCCTCCACTCTCAAGTGTTCTCTTCCAGAACGTCTCTCCTAACGAACCTGATCCAACTAATATCCCTTGTTATCGTCTTTTATTCATTCACTGACTTTGCTTCATCTTCGTTCCTTTGTCATTTTCGTGCATTTCTGTCCTGTCTCCCAAGTGGACCATAAGTGTATCTGCATTTTACCTGGACTGCTCCTGTCCACACAGTAAGCATTTAATAAATTCTCTTCATTGTCTGTTTAGTAGACTGACTGTCTTTTAAGACAGACCTAAGAAATGGATAAGTCTAGGGATTTCAGAGAAGTGTGTCATAATAAAGAAAGCCCCATTAGTGAATGGTTGGAAAAATTGAGCCTGCTAGCTAAAAAATATTATGGCAACAGAGGGAAGACTAGAAAAGAAAACAAAGTATTAGAGAGTAGCCAGAGAAAGGAAGGGAAGAGAAGAAGAATTAATAAAGGCTCACTCACTGAGAGATTGATCACAGTGGCTATGGGGCTAAGAATCTAATTATTTGCTTTGAGGAATGTTGCACCACAACTTTCCAAGCAATTACCATGGAAGACATGTTTTATCACCAAGTAATTGTCCTTGATTTCTAAAATATTGTAAAAGTGCTTAATATGCCTTATAAACATTACCAAATATTTTCAATAAAATATCAATTTGCCAAGCCATAAACTCCTTTCAGCCCCATAACTTACATCAGCACAGCCTGGATTCTGGAAACCCCACCAGAATTTTGGTAACGGATTCCCATCACTTGAAAACAGAGGACCAGCTTGGAAATGAGGCGAATACCAATTCTTTCCAAGAGGAAAACATGAAAGCGGAGACATGAAGAACTTGGCCCACACCCTGAACTCCATTTGCCTTGTGAACACACACAGCCAGGCATTCATCCACGTGGGAGGATAAAATCACGGACAGTGTTTTGAAATGTCCAGCGATAGGAAAATATTGTTTCAAGTCCAAACTGCACTGAGATTTTTTTTAGTCACCATTATTTACCTGCTGTTATACACTGAAGAAATTTGGTGACAGTGTGGTTTATAAGCCTAACAGTATGTTTACAACCCAGAAAAAATGATAGAAGAGTGGGCACAAATGGAAAAATAAGGATCCGCTTAACCCTAATATGCTGCATGTCTTGCTCACAGAAATTGGACTAAGTTGTTGCTTTAGCAACGTGAGAATTGTAAGGGAGGTCTCTTCTGAAACTACCCTCCTTCTCAGCAACCAGTTACCTCCAAGCAAAGAACTTTGCTTTCTCTTAGGTATTTACCTTGGGGAAGAGGTTGGAGTAGGATCAGTAATTTAATTTCCATGCATAGCAAGAGAAATAATAGGAGGCAGAAGACAAATGAGTAAGAACCCTTATAGTAAGAAAGGAGGGACCAGGAGAATTAAAGTCATCTCCTTAGTTATTTGGTCTCAGGGAATGCCTATGTCACAAAAACATGTAGGAGAAAGTAAATCCAGAAAAAGGTGGATTCAGAAGCTTAAAGACAGACCAGAAGAGAGGTTGGCACCAAAGTTCATCATGGGGAGAGGTTTTTTGAGGTTTTGTTGTTGTTGTTTTTTAAGGTGAATTATGGACAAATAAACACTATTTCAGTAGAGTTTTTCACAAACACTCTTTTCCAGTATCCTATTTATTTCCTTCATAGCAGTTACTGCAAGTGGTAAGTAAATGATGCATCCTCTAATTTACTTCTCTATTTCCTGGCTCTCATATGAAAGTATTACTGAAAAGTGAGACCCTATCTATTATAGCAGCTCTAGGATTCCTTAAATACCATTGTTGCATGATTGAATAAGTCAGTGAATAAGTGAATATTAAAGTGCTGCTGGAGTTCCCGTTGTGGCACAGTGGTTAACGAATCTGACTAGGAACCATGAGGTTGCGGGTTCGATCCCTGCCCTTGCTCAGTGGGTTAAGGATCCAGCGTTGCTGTGAGCTGTGGTGAAGGTTGCAGACGCAGCTTGGATCCTGCGTTGCTGTGGCTCTGGCATAGGCTGGTGGCTCCAGCTCCGATAAAACCCCTAGCCTGGGAACTTCCATATGCCGCTGGAGCAGCCCAAGAAATAGCAAAAACACAAAAAAAGAAATAAATAAATAAAAATAAAGTGCTGCTGAGAGGCTACTAAGAATGAACTGGAGAGATGTTGCTATTGAGAGGGGTGGTGTTTAGGAGGGCCTGATAATTTATAGGAGAGCAGTTTTATCACATTATGGGATCTAAGATTGCAAGCGCCCAAGAAGAGTCCTTAAATTGGTTCTCAAAGCTGGCTTCCACACATACCACAGAATCTTCTGAAATGTGTGCTGAGCGCAGGTTAACTCAGTACAAAATTCTCGGGCAGCATCATTCACTGGTCTGCCATATTGGATCCCCACCCACACTACTAAATAAGAAACTTTAAGAGTGAAGCCTGTGTTGCAGATCTGTGTTAAAAGGGAATGACTACCATTTGGTCCACTGAGAACAACTCCCCTTCTTCTGGAAGTACTTCTTCAAAGACATGCTTCTAGTGAGATCAGGGAGAAAGGTGACTGGGGGAGTGTAGTGCAGTTCTAACCATGAGAGTGAGACATAATCTGAGATGGGCCAATCACAGGGTTTCTCCCCCTACTCTTTTCATACCTCCATCCCCCACCTTAGGTGGCAGTGATCACATGACCTAAGTCAAAAGTCAGAGTCCTTTCTCTGAATTTTTAAAACTCTACCTGGAGAAAGAGAATGCTTTCTGCTCTCATTACATTTCTGTAAGGATGTAATCCAGAGGCTTCCCATGGCCCTGAACCCCCACTGCATGAAGAATAATGAACAAGCTAACAAAATGAAGCCAATGCTCAGAAAGAAGCAGAAGCAGGAGGAAATGCCCAAGGCATTCGGGTCCTGGCTGAAATCATGACAGACCCTCCTAAGCCTTATTTATTGAGTTTTCCCCTTGGCTCTGCTGTCTCAATGTTCTTTCCCCACATCCTGTGTTTTGCTTAAATTAATTTGAAGTGAATTTCTGTCACTTGGACCCAAGAAAACCCCAATACAAATAGTAATACTACCTTTACATTTCAAAATAAAACTAGAGACTGTCTTGAGTCATTATTTGCCCCAGCCTTGCATAGGCAGCTAAAAGAATTTAATTGCCAACTCAGAGGCTGCACTTAGAATAGGAGTACTTCTCCCCTACGTTAGCTTTCTGTACTTACTTTTGTTCTAACTCAGAACAGAGGACCAAACTCCCATAACGAGTAAGAGGAGGGAGAAGATTAATGGCTCAACACACTCACTTTGCACATTTTGATATTTATTCATTGAGATAACTGGCTGGATTCCACAGCAGAATTATAACCCTTCTGACTGTCGCCCTTCACCCACAGTGCTGCAGACTTTAATTCCGAGGAAATAATTCACCATGGGTAGGCCAAAACACAGAGCAGTGTATTTGTTATAGAAGAGGAGAGATTTTACAAGTGAAATACATTCCAATTTAGTCTTTGTCCTTTTCCTTCTCTCTTTTTCATTTTTCTCCCCACTTCTAGCCCTCTGCTGTTTTCTCTTTTATGCATTTGGAATGATGTCTTTCATGATGTCGGTTGTGGCGGGGGAGGCAAACAATGTAACAAAACATGCTATTTTAAAATAGAGGGGAATCGGAGTTCCCGTCGTGGCGCAGTGGTTAACGAATCCGGCTAGGAACCATGAGGTTGCGGGTTCGGTCCCTGCCCTTGCTCAGTGGTTAACGATCCGGCGTTGCCGTGAGCTGGGGTGTAGGTTGCAGACGCGGCTCGGATCCCGCGTTGCTGTGGCTCTGGCGCAGGCCGGTGGCTACAGCTCCGATTCGACCCCTAGCCTGGGAATCTCCATATGCCGCGGGAGCGGCCCAAGAAATAGCAACAACAACAACAACAACAGACAAAAGACAGAAAGACAAAAAAAATTAAAAAATAAAAAAAAATAAAATAGAGGGGAAGTAACCTATAAATATTAACACTTGAAAACATTTTAGCTGAATTTTGTCAGCGTCTAAATACCCTAAGATAGGACTTATCACCCCAATAGATAGGACTTGAACAGAGTTATTAGATGTGGTGAACAGCTGTTCCTTCCTCCCACCCACCACCCAGTTTCATTATTCTTTGCTAACAGAACTCTTTGGTCAAGCAGTATGCAGAGGCCCAGCAGAATCCTGGTTGTCCTAAGCCAGCCATGATAAGCTCTTGCCTTTTTGCCAATAATTGGTCTAAGGATGACCATGTGGCCCAGTCTAGGCTTGATAGACCTACAGGGAACACCATCTAGGGCTTCCAAGAAGGATTCCCCTGATGAAAGATGGTGGCCACACAGCAGAGAAAAATTGTTTGCTCCTGTCCCTTCCTTTCCTATGCAGTCACTGTGGTGTGAGGGAATGTCCCTGGAGCTGTGACTCTACAGGAAATAACACAGATGCCCAGGGATGGAAGAACAAAAGGATAAAGGGATCCCGGGGCCTCTGGAATTCTTGTTAAGGAAACCACTGTCTTTATAGTGGTCTCTGCTGCATTAATGCAGTTATTCGTTATCTGCAGCTGAATGCATCTTAGCTGCTTCTTATGAAAAAGAATTGAAAGCACGCTTACATTCATCAGTTCTCATTGTGATAGTAAGGGGGCAGGGAATAATTAACAAACATTTTAAATGGGGAAAAGCTAAGTTTTTTTCAGTGGAGTCTCTTAAGTTCTTTGTAGAGGAATTCTGTTGTAAGCCAAAGCTATACAGCCATAGGACAATAACACTTATAAGTAGAACAAAGTAAGACTTTAACTTATATATGCCAAAATACCCTTGATCTGGTTTTACTTTACGCACCATTTCTCTCATGTACAACTTTAGCATTTGCAGATATGATTAGAAACAGATTAACTGAACAGAATGGGTAATGGTCCTCAGCTGAGTATCAGAAAATTAAAACAGATTTGAGAACTCTTGTGTAACACTCAGGATTCAAATACATTGAATATGTCAGCAATTTTGTACTCTCACAGCAAGAGATAAAAGAAGCAAAGATAAAGGGATGCACAAAATAGCAAAGTCTTTGGGGATATTAAGGCAATTAAGAGCAATGTGGAAGTAATCAAAACTCGGTTGACAGACCAAATAAGACCTTATGAAATAAAAATATGGGCCAACATTTGCAAAACGTTGCATGCCTTCAGATTACATATGTCTACAAAAGAAATCAAGGGTTAGATTCAATGAGCAGATACGAAACATTAAAAATGGATGAAATGCAAAAGGTTTGTCGAGGCTTGAACGTAGGCACGCATGCTACGGTTTAAACCCTTATCTAGACAGCAGCCAAGTTCTGAGGATTGAAGCAGTGTTTCTCAAACTTTCATCATGAAAGACAAAGCAATATGTGAATAGAAAACATGCTGAAGTCAAACAAACAGAGAGCTTGTTTTATTTATTGTGAGCAATTCTGTTTCAAATCAGACTGAGATCTTCAGGAAGTAGGCTTAAGTTTTTATTTTGTCAGATTATTTTTTCTTGAGGTAATAAGAGTTAAAAGATACACATAATGAACATACCCCAAATCCTAGCACGAAACATACCGAACTGTCTGACTGTGGGTACCAACTGTGGATTAATAGAACCAAGACATTTACATCAGGGGATACTGCGCTTCTCTGGAGACATCCCTGGGAGAAAAAATAAGAACCGCAGACATAGATAAACATGGGGTTTAAACTATCAGTCAATGCAGATCTCATGAAGATGAGAATGCAGCCAACAGATGTGGCCCAAACCGCACTAGACAGAGGGAAATCATAACGAGGCAGACGAAAAGCTATGTCTCTGTCTGGATTATATGTGATGGGTTGGAAACTGACATATTACAATCCTGATTTCAATGCAGCAGCTGTCATCTTGCTGATCCACTTGTGTATTTCGCTCAGCTCATTCAGCCTCCCTTTGTGGTTCTTTAAATGTTGCAGTATCCTAAAAAGATTATTTTAATCATATCAAAGACATTTGAACTTTAAATAATAATGCCACAGAGGAGAGGCAGAGCTTGTGCTTCTGTTGTTAATTTGTTTCATTGCTTCTTACATTTGCTGCTTTCCTATATTCAGGCATATCTTCTGTGTGTGCAGCTTTGATTGTTACGGGACAGTGAAATGCTTTATATGCCTTCCCCCATGTATTAAAAATCTCACCTTTTTTCTTTGGCTAGAAATTTTGAGGCCAGATAGAGACAATGATTTCCAGCAAGACAAGTTCCTGCTAGTTTACTTAGAGAGGTGTTTCCTTATAGTCCCTAAACAATTGTGAAAATCTCATTCGGAGCCCGATAACTGTGCCTGAAGGTTTTTACACAGCAAGCATAGCCTCCAGATACAGGGTCTGCTAATTAGCCACTTTTAGACTCTACCCATAAGTTGGCAGACAAAACATCTGGAACTTTCTTTCAAGGTCAGGTGAATAAGTCCCCTTTCCCATTAGTGTTCACAAATTGAAGGGAAAATTCTCCAAGTAAAGCAGTGTTTCAAGCCCAAGGAATATTTCACAACCCCAGAGCACTGCTCCAGAAGAAAATTAGCAGCAAAGACAGTTTTGGCTTTCAGAAATGTCAAAACATACTGAACATGAAATTGGAAAGCACCTGATGAGGTTACAAAGCCGGAGAGATTGAGGTGTCATCTTTTTTCCTATTCCTTGAGACTGTGATAGAACAGACAAGAATCCTATGACTGACAAAGACACTCAAGGTGCAGTCATTGATGGAAACTCTTCTTGTCAGTTCACTGCATAGGAAGTGGAAAGGAAGGGTTAAGTGTGTGACCAAAGAAGGCCAGACTTAAGGGACTGCTTCTGTTGCAGTGTTGGGTATTCACTAGCCACCACCCAGGACCAATCACTTGAGAGTTTCATCCCTAAAATAAGACATCAGGCTAATGTCCTGTCCTCTGACTTTACAGGTGCCCAATATCTTCCTCTCAAATGGAAACAAATGGATATTGAGAAAAGAAAAGAATTTTATCTCCATAACATTTTTCCTTTGGTTAAGGATTTCTTATCTTTGCTTTCCTGCAGCTAAACCATGAAAGCCCAGGATGCACATTTCAATGATGAGAATTAAGAATAGGAAGCTCTTCTGTTAGGGAAAGCACTTGAACAAAGTAAACAGATAAGAAAATGATAACTGTAGAGTCATGCAAAGGACTGAAATCCATTGTAGATAAAGTGCTCTTAGGGAAATGGGAATTTATACTGTAATATTCTTAGGAACAATTAATACTTTCTTCAGAAACATGAGTCATCCACTTCTAGTCCACATAACCCAAACTCCAGGGAGTTGGTATCCTGGCCAACAGGGATGGGAGAGCAGTTGGGTTCCTAGGAAACCTGGGAATTATGTTTCCTATAAGAGTTAGATACAGTGTAGAGTGGCACACACAAAAGGGTTAATATTTAGCAAATACTTGCCTAGCAGTTACTTTGTGCAAGGCACTAATATATAGACTTGATTTGTATTGACCAGTGTAATCTCTCAATAATCCCATAAAGTAAATGCTATTTTTATCATCTTACACACGTGAACACTGCCCAAGGTCACCTTGTCATGGTTACCTAATGTTGCGTAACAAACCTCTTAAAACTTCATGGCTGAGAATAATAATAATAATTTATTTATGTATTTCACAGTTGCTGTGGTTTGGGTATTCGAGAACAGTTGGACTAATTATGAGTCAGGGTCTTTCAGAAGACGTCAGATAGCACCTGGCGCTGTGGTCATCTGAAAGTTTGAGACTTCAGGATCCACTTTGAAAGTGACATACTCTAATGCTTTGCGAGTTGGTAATTGTTCTTAGAAAGAGATGTCAAATCCTCCCCACGTGGGCTTCTCCACGGGATGTATGAATGTCCTCACATCATCCCACTGGCTTCCACCAAATGAAGTGACTCAAGAAGGCAAGCAGAAATTGTAATGTACTGATCTGGCTTCAGATGTTACATGCTGTCTCTTTTGCCATATTCTACTGGTCATAACAAATCAGCCCTCCTTCATTTTGCAAGAAGGCTGCAAAAACACATGAACACCAGCTGAGTGAGTATGAGTAGGTGCCATCTTGGAGGTGGGTGAAAGTGGTGTTCCAACCCAGACATCTGTCCTTGAAGTCGGCATTCCTCCCCTCTGTGCAAGGATGCCTCTTGGGCTAAAGAGCATGCACTTCTCCCTGAGGATGCGGAGGAGAAGGGGGAGTCACAAGAGAGGCAAAACTAGGAACTTAGATAAGCCCTGGATGAAATTTTTTTTTCCCCCTCATGGACATAGGAAAAGAGTCCTATTCTAAAACTAGTTTTAGTTTTATAATTCCCCTCTCATTTCCCTCCATGAAGTCCCTTGTGCAGTAGATTTTGTAGCTGCTCCCACCAGCAGAATTTAGACCTGGAATTTTGAATGTTGAATGTTGAATAGCCCTGAATGTTGAATGTTGAGACGCCAGGTGGAGTGTCTCAGTAGGTAAGGCTGGGGACCAGGTGGCAGGGAGGAGCATCAGAAGTAGGGTAGGCAGGCTCCTTTTCCCAGTATGCATAGGGAATAACAGGAGGAGAGAGGGGAGATAGCTTGCTTAGAGTATTTGTGTAAGGGTTATTCTGTGATAGACATAGGTTACAAACTAGGAGAGCCTGTGATTATGGAGTCCTGTCTTCTACTGCAAATTAGATCTAAGGCATACACAAAAAGAATGCTTCAAACTTGAAGGTGACTATGCAAAAGTGCCCCCCAAAGAGACGGAGGCAAAGTAGTGATTCTGATAAGCAGCCTTCAATATTAAGAGAGAATTTCAATATTGAGAAATTAACAAGTAAAGCTGAAAGTTAACCATATTAGCCTTAAGTCTCCTTACCATTTGGGTATGGACTTCTCTGGCAAAGCTCTCCCTGCCAACCCCAGTTAGACACTGGCACTTCCTAGTTAAAAGGCAATTCATGGAAGAAAAAACACAAATAGTTAATATATGTGTGAAAATTTTGCTCAAACTTGATTAATAATCTGATAAATACAAATCAATATTCCATTTTCAGCTTATCCCATTTGCAAATTTTTTAAATATTAAAAACGTATAGTTCTGGCAAAGATCTAGGGAAAAGGCACACTAATGCACTCTTAGTGGGCATATGAATTAGGGCAGCATTTGGGGAGAAAATTTGATAGCATTTCTCACAGTGCTTCTCCAAAGTGCAATTGTAGAGAATACTCCCACTTGTTTCTAAAGAGGTACATACAAGAAAGCGCATTACAAAACAGTGTGAAATAGTGAACAATTAGAAACCCCACTTTTCATCTGTAAAGGCTTGGTTTAAAATGATTACAATATATCCATAGTATAGAATATTCCCTAGTAGCTTAAAGGAGCATGGAAGATCTATATAAACTATAAACTGACAGCAAATTTTCCAGGCCATACTGTTAAATGAAAAAAAAGCAAGTAAAGAACAATAAGTACAGTATATCCTGTTTATGTAAAAAGAGTAACAAAAACCAATATAATATATAGGAGTATGTGTATAAATAAATTCATAGGAAGAGATCCAGAAGGATGTATATCTCTTTAATAACCTTGGTTAACCCTGAAGAATGGAGGAAGCCTGGTTGGCAATGGGAGAGCATACAGGGCAGAGAGAGAAGGCTGTGAAAAGAAAAACTGTAGTTTTTTTCATCAAGAATTTATTCATGTATTACTTATGTAAAAAACAGAGTGAAGGCATTCTAGACCAAGTACTCAGGGCACAAAAACATTCTATATGTATACACAGTATCACTCTTGTTGCAACCATGTTCTCAGAAAATCAACCCTTGTTTTCTGAAATGCTAAACAGTAGTGGACCAGGTGTCTGAAAGAAGCAGAGAAATAAACCCATTTATCTTTGTTGCCTCTTGTTAGTTTCTAGCCTGACCTTCTTATGGTTTCCATCCTTTTTATGATCATTGCTTCCTTCCCAACTCGTATAAAAGGTCAAAAACATAAACCATCAGTTGAGCTGGAAAACTGGATATGAAAAGATGGTTTCATGAAAAGGCAGGTTCAACATTTGAGGTACACTGCTATTTCCGGGTAAATATTGCCAATAAAAACAGATCAACAATTTGTAGATGTGCATGAGAAATAGATATCCTACTACCCAAAGCTCAGTGGATACTCTTTCCTTCTCTCTAGATTTGTCTATACAACTACAGCATACGTTATCTCCTATATATATAGCAGCTTTTTTTTTTTTTTTTTTTGGCCCATGGCATGTGCAAATTTTGGGGCCAGGAATCAAACCTGCACCATCTCACCATCTCCTATATATAAATGGTACCACTAGTTTCACTGTTCTTCACACCTTGTCCCCTGTAGCAAGGGATGCTTTCATCCCTACTCTTCATTATCAGATCTTTGGTCCTAGCTGTCTTCCACACTAGACAGAAAACAGCTTGAGGATTCGTGTCTGGTTCTCTTCTTCATCTGCCATGGTACCGTGTCTAGCCCAGTGATCAGCCAATAGCTGGTTCTTAAAGTTCTACTGCTCATTGGTTATTCAATTGATATAAATGCTGTGTGTATGTTAAATGAAGCATCTATGGAAAGAATTTCTCATTTCTATTCTTGGTGATTATTATAAGTCATGAAAAAAATAACTAAAAACACTAATATACAGTTCCAAATATGGTAACTTTGAAGCAGAATTTGGAAGAACTATAGAATAGACTGAGAGGTGTGGTGGAAACAATTGGGCACTGCAGCTCTTCAGGGCCAGGAACTTTGTCTTCCATTTCTGTATTTCTTACACCCAACACAGTGCCTGATGACCTCATACCTAGGGGGTGCTCAGTATTTATTGCTGCATAATGACTAAAGCAGGAAGTAGGCCTGGGCTCTGGGGGCAGACAATCCTGTAATTGAATCCTGGCCTGATAACTCTTACCTAGGTGACCTGAAATATTCTGTTTCTTCAGATCCTCATTTTAAACCTGAAATTTAAAATTCTATAATTATCAGGTTGCCATGAAAGTTAAGTAGGTAAAATATCCATGGTAGTGTCTGATTCTTGAGAAACAGTATTTGCCTGCCTTCTCTCAACTACTAAGATCGAAGTTGAGTTTCACCTTTCTGACGGTCTAGGAGAGAAAAAAAAAAGTGTTAGGTTCAATCCAGAATGTTTGAATTTGGCCAGGATGTGATTTGGCCACCGCAAGTGCTTTTCTGTCATTTTAAATGATATTAGTACAATGTGGCTAAGACGAAAGTTACTAGATTCAGATTCTTCGCAGTCTTTTTTCTCTGTACCCACCTCTCCACCCACCCCCTAACCCTCTACCAGCTAAACAGAAACTTCCTTTGTTCCCTTGGCCTCACCCCTGCCTTCCAAGAGAGAAGCTGAATCTGTAAATTCTGGTCCTACAGCTTTGGGGTAGAGACTCGGGAGAGCAGGCAGGAACTGAAGGAGCAAAGGGAGGAGTCAAGATTGGTACCTGGGAGACAAGGAAAAACCAAAGGTCAAAGCAGCAGGAAAAGGAAACACCAGTCTTTTCAACCCACTTTGTACGAGAGGCTCAAGTAGAGCTTAGCTGGAGAGTATTGGGTAGAGAAAATGTGCAGGCCCTTCTAGGTGCCTAAAAAGTGTGAAAGATTGGGAGTTAGAGCAAATAAAAAAGGAAGAGGTTGTTTAACTGTTGGAGTGAGTTACAAGGCTAATATCTTTAAATGTTTTGGGTTAGGCATAGAAAAAATTACAGTTATGTTTAGTCACTTAAAGATGCTGGTCTCTGCATTTTATGTACAATACCATCAAAAATTGGGTCTCCTTACTGCCCTAGTCTTAAAAAGAGTTTTTGGAAGGTCATATTAGAATTGTTCTTCACACAGAAATGAATAATGAAAAAGTCTACAGCAGGCATACAAAAGCATACATGTGGTTAATTGTTTAAAGAACATCACACAGAATAACTAGAGATTAAGAGAGACTAGGGCAAGGTGGTTCCATGTCAAAGGCAGAATCCTATGTGGCACCTGCTCTTCTACCCAAAAGGGCAAAGGATGCAGAGGCACAGGTAGAAACTCACATTCTTCTCTGTTGTAAGTGGGTAAGGAGACCTGAGAGAAATCGGGTTAAACTGATCTTTACATCACTGTCAACCACTTGCCAAATATAGGGTACCCTTTTAATGCAAATGTTATTCATACAGAGCAAATATTCAGAAAAATGTGTGCACCACTCTAGTGGTTTCCTAGAGCTGTTTTAAAAAATTGCCACAGGAGTTCCCGTCATGGCGCAGTGGTTAACGAATCCGACTAGGAACCATGAGGTTGCGGGTTCAGTCCCTGCCCTTGCTCAGTGGGTTAACGATCCGGCATTGCCGTGAGCTGTGGTGTAGGTTGCAGACGCGGCTCGGATCCCGTGTTGCTGTGGCTCTGGCGTGGGCTGGTGGCTACAGCTGCGATTCAACCCCTAGCCTGGGAACCGCCATATGCTGCGGGAGCGGCCCAAGAAATAGCAACAACAACAACAACAACAACAACAACAACAAAAAAGACAAAAGACAAAAAAAAAATTGCCACAAAGGAGGCTTAAAACAGCAATGTATTCTCTCAGCATGCTGGAGCCCAGGAGTTCTGGATCAAAGTATTGGAATAGCTGCATTGCTCCAAGAGGTTCTGAGGAAGTATCAATTCCCAGCCTTTCTGCTAACATCTGTTGGCTCCCACATTCCTTGGTTTATGGTCACATCACTCCAATCCCTGCCTCCATCTCCACGCTGCCTTCTCTTCTGCATGTCTGAGTTGTCACCCTACCACTCCACCCTGCCTCTGTCATCACACTGCCTCCTCCTTTCCTGTCTCTCTTCTTTGTGTCTCTTATAAAGACACTTGTCTTTAAATTTAGGGCCCACCCAAATAATCCATAATGGTTTCTTCATCTCAAGTAAAGACCTTTATTCCAAATAAGTTAATATCCACAGGTTTTAGGATTCAATGTGGGCATCTATTTTGAAGGGCCGATGTTCAATACATTAAAGTGTGCTTATAATACATATACAGCATAATCAATTTCCCTAAAGGGAAATAACCATTCCCCACATCAAGAAATTAGCAGCATCCCAGAAGCCTTCTCCTGCCCCTTAACCATCATTACTATCTGCCCCAAGGATATCTGTTTTGCTAGTTTCAGAATTTTATATAAAGGAGACCATCACTGAACATCTTGTTTTATTCAACATTGTGTTACCACATTGTGAGATGTCCATCATTGTGAGATTCATGTAGCTGAGCTCATTCTCTGTCATTGCTGTGTGATATCCCTTTGTATAACAATATCACAATTCATTCGTCTGTCTATGGAAAATGGCCTTTGGGGTTATTTCTCTTTTAGGGCAATTGATAATAATGCTGCTATAAATATTCTAATGCATGTCTTTTGGTTAATACATGTACACATTTCTATTGAATTTATACCCAAAAGTGAAATTGCTGGGTCAAAGAGTGTGTGTATGCTTTACTTTAGTAAATACCACCAACAATTTTCCAGAGTGGTTGTACTAAGACAATTTTCAGAATGATTAATTAATCTCAACCAAAGTCTCCAAAAGGAAGATTCTAGAAACTCCTTAAGAAACTCCTGTGAGATAGGGGAGTTCCCGTTGTGGCACAGTGGAAACAAATCTGACTGTGAGGATGCAGGTTCGATCCCTGGCCTGGCTCAGTGGGTCAGGGATCCAGCATTGCCGTGAGCTGTGGTGTAGGTTGCAGATACAGCTTGGATCTCATCTTGCTGTGGCTGTGGTGTAAGCTGGTTGCTGTTACTCCTATGCAACCCCTGGCCTGGGAACTTTCATATGCCCCGGGTGTGGCCCTTGAAAGAAGGAAGGGAGGGAGGGAGGGAAGGAACTCTTGTGAGATTGAACTAATCTGAATATTTCCATTCTTTTCATCAGAATTAATGGAATTCACTTTTGTAGAACTGGCTTATTAAGTAAGTAAATAGTCTATACAAGATGGTAATGAGTACAATCCACCCACTTTAAAAAGTAGTTGGGAAACCTTTTAACATCATTTATATACATATGCAAACTGAGTGGGAACGGCACCCCCCGGATAACCTGGCACTACTCAAAGGTCTATGCAGGTCCAATGAGCCTGTTCACATGATATGCTTCATATTCCACAGCTGTGCTTTCTAGGCTCTTCTTCAATGGATGTTTTTTTCTCTGATGTGGTGTGTAAAACTAGAGAGAAAGCAGTGTCTTCCTTGGGCTACACAGGAACTCGTTTCATGAGTTTTAGTCAATTTCACTGAAGGTTAGTGGGGCCAGAGAGAGAAGAACATGATGAAGGACATGGTTTCCCGTTACCCAGGCTGATGGATCCTGAGGTCTAACACCTCTCCTCCTTTTATGCAAAGCAATTCGTTGCTCTCTAGCTTGTGTCCACAAAGCTGCATATCTAAACCTATAATAGTATTCAGCAGAACAAGATTTTCTGTATACCTGCACTTAGACTCCATGAAGATGCTTGGGGTTATGAATACAGGAACTAGGTGTAAGGACCTTGGTCAGAGAGAAGAGCCAATACAGCATCTATCAGTGCACTGTCCCTTGGCCTCAGGAAATTTCTCATTTGGCGTGTGCATCTACCAGTAGCATTGACTATGCTAGGCAGGGTGTGAGAGATGGGAAAATCTTCAGTATATGGGACCAGCATTTCTGCTCAAAATGCTATTATCCATTCCCTGCAATAAATGCTTCAGTTTAAGGGATGTTTCAGCTCCTGACTGCTGAACCTGATTCAGCAATGGCAAGATCATGTCATAGCATCATTTCCTATTTAAAAAAAAAAAAAAAAAAGTCAGTGCCCAGAAGCCTCTGAGCAGCATCTCTGCCTCTGGCTTGCACCATCTGGAAAGCCTACTGCTTCACAGGGGAGATGATGGTGTCAAATACAAGTCAATTTTAAAATTCACTCAATTTGGTCTAGCTTAGTTCAATAGGAAGCATGTACAATGGAGGAAACCAGTTCTCTAAAATCAGTTCTCTTGGTTTGGTTTCTGATTGTGAACCCTAAATTAATTTCTAGAGTACTATATAAAAGAATCAAATAAAACATTTTTAAAGTGCAACAGTCTTCTAGAACATGGTGAATATTGCCTGACACTCTCCCCAGGAAATTTTTTCTCTCTGCTAGCCCCATCAATAATCCAAATTTCCCAACCATATAATTTGGATGAGTTTAGCTCAGTGATGTGCCAGTAAATGTTTAATAAAGTGTTTGCTCAGGTCATAAAATGTCCTGATTTCCAGTGTTTGACTATTTCTGTGGTATAAATATGCCCACAATGACTGATTTGAAACTACCAAAATGATATCACTGGATGCAGAGTCGGTAAAAGCTGCATAGCAGCACACCATTATATGGCATTTGTACTATACAGATTCAATAGATGTAAATAACCTCAAGGGCATAGGTAACAGTGAAATGATTAGCATGATGAGTTTGGATTTTATTACCCTTGTTTTTAATATAATTTAACTGTAAGCTATATAATTTAATTTTCATTAACGGCTATGTTTAGCAAACACATTGCAAGTTTCCTGAACATTTAATGATTGCCTCTAGCAAATAGGTACCGAGTAGCTCCAGCTCATCACTGGGTGATCCCCACCATCAGCCAAAGAAGGAACCAAATTTCCTTGAACTCATCAACACTTCCTATTCTCCTGGCTGTAGTTTTGGAATGGGATATGATTCCATTTAAGACAGTGAGGCACAAAGAAGCATTGGCTGGGAAGTCCCACAAAAGAAAACTCTCCTCTTTTCCCTGAGAAGAAAGCCAGTGGTGTGACTTAAAGATGTGAGTTCTGGAGTTCCCGTCGTGGCGCAGTGGTTAACGAATCTGACTAGGAACCATGAGGTTGCGGGTTCGGTCCCTGCCCTTGCTCAGTGGGTTGACGATCCGGCGTTGCCGTGAGCTGTGGTGTAGGTTGCAGACGCGGCTCGGATCCCGCGTAGCTGTGGCTCTGGCGTAGGCCGGTGGCTACAGCTCCGATTCGACCCCTAGCCTGGGAAGCTCCATATGCCGCGGGAGCAGCCCAAGAAATAGCAACAACAACAACAACAACAACAACAACAACAAAAAAAAAAAAGATGTGAGTTCTGGCTTTGTTGTACCATGAGAAATTCAGCCTGAGTACAGAGTAGACAGAATTGTAGAGAAAAGCAGCCAGAGGTCTAAGAACATCATAACCATACCTAAGTCAAACCATGCTGGAGGTTCTTCCTCTAGGTATTTTAATTTCAGAAGCCACTATATTATTCTCTTTTTTGTTTATGCCATTTGAGTTGGGTTTTATGTTACTGATAGAGTTCCAAGAGATACATGGAAGATTTGGTTTATGAAGATAAAAATTTATCAACCCTTCTTATAGATATTTGTGGGTAGCACTCAAATGAATATAGAAGATTGTCTTTCTGTACCATAAAAGAATTTATTCCTTAGCTAAACTCTTAAGTTTCTGCTTTACCTGAATGCTCAGGGAGTGAGCCTAATTAAAGTTAAAAGTACTCTCTAGAAATTATTATCATCTCTTAGTTGTAAACATAGATAATACTTTTTTTCCTTACTGAGCTTAACTCATTTATATTTGTACAACCATCATCACAACCCAGTTTTATAGCATTTCCATCCCAACCCCCTAGCCCATCCCTCCCACGCCGCAACCTGTCTCCTTCAGAAACCGTAAGTTTTTCGAAGTCTGTGAGTCAGTATCTGTTCTGCAAAGAAGTTCATTGTAGCCTTTTTTTAGATTCCACATTTAAGTGATAGCATATGACATTGCTGTCTCACTATCAGACTAACTTCACTTAGCATGATAATTTCTAGGTCCGTCCATGTTGCTGTAAATGCCATTATTTCCTTCCATTTATGGCTGAGTACTATACCATTGTGTATATGTACCACATCATCTTTAGCCACTCCTCTGTTAATGGACATTTAGGTTGCTTCCATGTCTTGGCTATTGTATAGAATGCTGCAGTGAACATTAGAGTACATGTATCTTTTCGAGTCATGGTTTTATCTGGCTAGATACCCAGGAGTGGGATAGCTGGATCATATGGTAGTTCTATTTTTAGTTTTCTGAAGAATCTCCATACTGTTTTCCACAGTGGTTTCACCAATTTACATTCCCACCAACAGTGTAAGAGGGTTCCCTTTTTTCCACGCCTTCCCAACATTTATTGATTGTAGACTTTTTGATGATGGCCATTCTGTCTGATGTAAGGTGGTACCTCATAGTGGTTTTGATTTGCATTTCTCTAATAATTAGTGATGTTGAACATCTTTTCAAGTGTTTTTTGGCAATCTGTATGTCTTTTTTGGAGCATTATCTGTTTAGATCTTCAGCCCATTTTTTGATGAGGTTATTTGTTTTAGATGGTACTTGTTTTTAGGGCTGCCCCTGAGACATATGGAGGTTCCCTGGCTAGGGGTCAAATTGGAGCTGTAGCTGCTGGCCTACACCACAGCCACAGCAACGCAGGATCCAAGCCACATTTGTGACCGACACCAAAGCTCACGGTAATGCTGGATCCTTAACCCACTGAGCAAGGCGAGGGATCGAACCTCTGTCCTCATGGATGCTAGTCAGATTCGTTTCTGCTGAGCCGCAATGGGAACTCCTAGACGGTACTTTTTTATTAATTTTTTATGTGATGTAATTGCAGAGTCACACAAAGTTGTAAGAAATAATACAGAGATGCTACCCTTTTCGCTAGCTTCCCCCAATAATATTATCTTGCAAAATAATAATACAATAGCACAACTAAGGTACTGATATTAATCCAGTCAAGATGAAGTGCAGTTCCATCACCACAAGTCCCCTTATATTTTCTTTTTATCGCCACCCCTATGTCCACCTCTCCTACCTCACTCCCTGACACCAGGCAACCACTAATCTCTTCTTTATTTCAATAAATCTGTAATTTCAAGACTCTTAGATAAGTGTAGCCATATAGCATGTAATCTCTTGAGACTGGCTTTTTTCATGCTGTGTAATTCTCTGGAGATTTGCTTCCATTGTTGAGTATATCAATAGTTCATTCATTTTTATTGCTTAGCTGTGTCCCGTGATATCAATCTACCAGAGTTTGTTTAACTTTTCATCAGTTCACAAATTTTGCTATTACAGGTAAAACTTCTCTGAACATCATGTCCAGATATTTGTGTGAACATAAAAGTTTATTTCTCTGAGGAAAATACTCAGGAGTATAATTGCTGGGTTGTGTGATAGCTGTAGGTTTTGTTTTACAAAAAACCAGCAAACCATGTCTCAGGGTGGCTGCCCCATTTTACATTCCAACCAGCCATGTGTGATAGATCTCGCTTCTCCACATCTTGGCAGTGTTCGGTGTTTTCCCCCTTTTTTTATTGTAACCATTCTGATAGGTGAGTAGTGATGTCTCATAGTTTAAGTTTCCATTTCCGTAATTGCTAATTACATTGAAAACTTTCTCACGTGTTTAGTTACTACCTATTTGCTCTCTTAAATCAAATGTGGTTCATGTCTTTTACCCATGTTCTAATAGGATTCTTTTGGGTTTTTTACTGTTGTTTTGAGAGTTCTATGTGTGTTTTGCAGAGATTTTCCCCTAGTCAGTAGATGGTCTTTACATTTCCTGAAACGGGTCTTTGGCATAAAAAAAGGTTTTAATCTTGATGCAGTCCCGTTTATCATTTTTTCCTTTTATGAATTATGATTTGAACGTTGTCTCAGAACTTTTTGCCTAGCCCTGGATTCTAAAGATTTTCTTTCGTGTTTTTTTTTTCGTAAAAGTTGTATAGTTTTCCTTTGCACATTTCACTTTATGATTCATTTTACTTTAACTTTTTTGCAAATGTGAGTTAGTCGATATTCATTATTTTGCCCGTGGATGTCTACTTGCTTTAGCACAATTTGTCATAAAGGATAGGTGTTTTGTTTTTTTTTTTAAGGAATTGTCTCCACTGATCCTAGTACAAAATGTGGAAGTTGACTGTTTTTCAACTAAGACCACATACAGTTAAATTGGTTGTTATTTGTTCCTTTTCTAAAAAATGGAAAGCAATAAAACTAATTTACTTTATTACTAAATGAATTTTAAATATCTCAACAATTATCAAAAATAAAGAGCCTATCATTAGACATATAAATATTAAACTTGTATAAATCTCTTTATTTCCTTATAAAATAGGACTAGAGTAACTGATACTGATGTGGCCTATCAAAGTAATAACAAGGCTCCAGAGCCCATCAGATCCTGTTTTGCTCTCTGTAAGAACACTATTCCCCTTCATGCTTTCCTAGATCTTTGGCAATTTTCCCCACTAGGCCATAACCTCCTTACCTCATCATCTCACCAAGAACCATGTGTACAACAGCACTCAAGCATATCTGCTGTGTGAATGAGATGCTGAACCAATTAGCAGTCCTCCCACAACTCACTCTACAGTGAGCACATAAGTGCAAGAACACAAGTGCAGGCAGACTAGGAGAATGCTTTCGGCTTTGGCAGAAGTAGAGGCAGCAAGACCAAGACATTTTGCCAAAGGGTGTAGGACTCTCCTGTATGGTCCAGCCTATTTTTGGATTTTCACTCTGTACTTTGGAGCTGAAGCCCTGCTAATAAGGGCTCTGTACTTACTCTTCTTTCTTTTCTTTTTGTATGCATCTCCACTGGGTCTTGAGGGGCCATGATTGCAACTAAGTTTGGGCAAGATTCCAGTGTTGGGGGGGGGGATCCAAATGCCATCTTGATAGCATCCCAGTCTTTCCAGGTTCGCCATCTCATTGAATGATGCTCACCCAGCACATGGTTGTCCAACATAGACACCCAAGAATCATCCCAACTCTAGCTCGGGACACTCGCTTTAACCATTCATGTAGCACTGATTAATGCCTTGTATCTCTTCCCAAGCTCTGTTCCCAGTGCTGTACCCTGATCCAGTTAGGTGTCATTTCTCACTTGAGAAGTAAATGGCCTCAGCTTTTTAATAGGCCTTATATCCAGTTTTTCCCTGACCTACCAACTACCTCAATGTGTCTAAACCCCAAAATGGATTCAATTATTCCCCTACTCAAAGTCCCACCAATCCTTTCCATTGCCCTTAGGATGACATCCACATTTCTCAGTCTGATCCTTGACAGTCTTTCCCGGGGGTGTCTCTCTAGACTCATTCTGTCTTGTCCCACCTCCCAGACACTTGAACTCTAGGTTCTGGCCAAATGGAATTTCTTTTATATGTGTCCCTTCATTTCTGGTCTTTTTTAAAATTTTCCCTGCCAAGAATATACTCTCTGCCTAAATCCTCTGCATCCTTTCGTAATTATGTCTAAAAATCACTGCCTGTAGGAAGTGTTCTCTGGCCTCCCTGAATAAAAGATGACTGCTAGATTTACCCAGCTCCCTGGACTGCTGCCATCATAGTAACTCTTGCCATACTTTTTTAATCCTTTAGTGTTCACTTTGGTCCTCTTAAAAGACTACAGTGTCTCTAAGGAGAAGTTCTTCATCACTTTCTCAGTGTTAAATCACCAGCATCTAGCCCAGTACAAGGCACAAGGATGGCACTTAGTAACTGTTTTTTGAATAAATAAATAGACAACCTTGATAAGAGGGGGACTATAATAGGAAAAAAGAAATGTAGAAACCAGTCAGTAGACTTTTGAAATCATCAAGTGAAAAAAAAAAACAAAAGCAATTAAAGTCTGGAATAAATCTTGGCAGTGAGGAGAGAGCAGGCTGTGGCCGTGGCAGACCCCATGGAAGCAGAAAGTTGCAGTGACTAGAAAGAAAGAAGGGGAGAGATAGGGGAGTCAACTCTATAATGCTGCTATATTTAAAAAGAAAAGAAGTTCATGCACATGCACACACACACACAGGCACAGTTTCAAGAGAAAGAAGGAGAGGAGTTCCCATTGTGGCTCTGTGCTAATGAAACCTGACAAGTATCCATGAGGATGCATTTTCAATCCCTGGCCTCGCTCCGTGGGTTAAGGATCGTGCATTGCTGTGAGCTATGGTGTACGTCACAGGCACAGCTCAGGTCCTAAGGTGCTATAACTGTGGCATAGGCTGCCAGCTGCAGCTCTGAGTTGACTTCTGGCCTGGAAACTTCCATGTGCCATGGGTATGGCCCTAAAAAGAAAAATAATGGGGGGTGGGAAGGGAGAACCAGGTTGCATATTTTTAGGATATGACATTGCCGTGGTGTTTCTTCTTGGCACTTTTCTCCTTTCTGTTTTCTTGTCTTTTGAAGTCATAGTAGAGGCACTGTCTTTGAATATCAAAGAATATTAAGATATTCTTTGTCTAACCATTTGGTTTTGTAAATAAAAATTAGGCCGGAGTTCAGGTCATAACTAACTTGAAGGAATGTGAGATGACATAAGGACAGTTTTCTAACTGGAAAGGATGTAAACATTCAACCAGCTGTGAAGGGGAAAATCAGAAAGATATGCCCAAGGGTCAGAAGTTGGGGAGCCCAGAGCTCTGTGGCTTCCTGCCTGAAACTGAGCCCCAGGACAGAGAACCCAAAAAAGTTTGTGTGTGCCACCAGGGAATGAACTTGTGTCTTGCACCTTCTTAGGTGAGGCTTAACATGGTGATGAGACATAAAAAAGCCTTCACTTCATGGTGATGCTGAAATGAGTAGAAATGGTGGGAGCCCTGTGAGGCATAGGCTGAAGATGTTTCCAACAACATAAGATATGGGAGTAGTCAAGCAGATAGCATATAGAGATACAGATGCAGATACAGAGATAGACATAGAGCTATTAGAAAGGAATAAACAGAGGGACTATGAACGCTACTCAACCTGAGTTGTTCACTCACCTGGTGGAGGAGAAGAGTATCTAATCTTCTCCTCTGTCCCTAAGAAGGACAGGAAATAGCTGAGTAGTTGGTAGACTTAGGAATCAGAAAAAAATTTATAGTCAGGACCAAGAGGATACCAAGGAAACTGTGTGACTAAGGAATGGTAGGCATGGATGAATCAGCTATAAATGCCAAGAATATGAAAGCAAAGGCATATTTATCTATGTCTGGAAATCACTGGAATTAGATGCCAGGGACTGGACCCACATATGTCTTCCACAGAGCAATATCAGCCTCCTGGAACTAAAGAGAAGGGAAAGAAAGGTGTAGGTAAAAGAATGTTGAATTGGCTAATATTTACCCAAAGGAGCTAACTAAAATCTGGACATGGCATACTCCACCTTGATTTACTTTTATTTTGTTTTCATGGGTGACTATGGGACCAAAAGCTAATTTAGATGCAACTATAGTGAAATTTTTCCATGGCATTTTTGAGTGCTTTAGTCACACAATTTATGCAATTTGTTTACAATAAAAACCAAGGCAGGGAATGTTTAGGTGTGTATACTTATAGAAAGAAAAAAATGGTGACCTCACTTCTTATCTTAACGTTTAATTTTAAATACTTGCCCGTGTCCACATTTATGTATTTAAATAAGCCATGTGAAAACGTGAACAATATTACTTTTATTTTCCCCCAAATTAGAAATATTATGAGGAATCAATTATTTCTTGTGATACCACTGTTTAAAGAACTGTAATTTTCAACTAACTACCATGGTAACGACCAAATATTCATTCTAGAGAAAACAATATATAATCGATGTGATATTAAGTTATTATAAAAGTACACATGTGGTCATTTTGTTACATATGTGTCATTGAATTATTAGCTATTAGGTTACACATGTATAAGCTCATTGTTCAGTGGATATACATCATTACGTCTCATGCGGCATGGAATCAAATGGTCCCAGAATTTTAAACTTGGAATAACTTTAGATATGATGGCCCATCATTATACAAATGAGGGAATTGAAGCCAAGAGAAGTTAAATAATTTACTCAGTCACACTGTCCATTAATACTGCAACTAAAACGAGACCCTTAGTATAGCATTACTCTGATGGGGTTTTTTTTAATTAATTTCAAGAATAATATACTTTGTAAATTAGTTTGTCAGTTAAGACACCTTCAAAGCAAATAACTGAAAATAGAGTTGAAAATGATTTTCAAAATAAGGACAATGTATCATCTTGAATAACATGGAACAGGAAAGTATAGTAACTCCGGGCTTAGTTAATTCTGTGTTTCAATCCCATAATCACAGGCCTGGATTTCTTACCATCCTTATTGTATCAGGTTGTCCGAAGGCTGGCTCCCCTTGTGGTTCTGAGATACTTGCCACAGTACCAGGCAGTACCAGGCAGCATCCCAAGATCCATTGTTGCTTTATGTGAACAAAGACAGTTTCCCAGAAAACCAACCTGCATTTCTCCTTGACAAGAATTGCATCCCGTGCCCGTGGAACCGGACCACCTTAATAGGCTTAGATTAATCAGGACACTGTAGGGAAAAAAAATGCATCCCACTTCCCCTAACTTATGTGGCCCTTCTTAGGAAAGTAGGACTTTGGAGTCAAAGATAAAGGGAAAGAAGGGGGAATACTTGGAAGGCATTCGGTAGTATCTGTCATAACCGGCACATGTTTCTGGGCTTAAATCAAAGTTGGCTGTAAATAATACGGGGAAGATGAGTTTCCCCATGTCTAATTGAAAATCCTTGATAAAGTAAAGAGGTATTTTATAAAAGTATAGAATTAGTTACACATCCTAAATCCATCCAGATTATCACATAAAGAATTTACTTAAATAGTACAACTAAAGAAGCACAATTTCTTCAATTAGTTACAATTTACAATGAAATAAATAACTTTGTTTTTTCTAAATCACAGTGTACTTTGGAAATTAACAACCTTATTAAGGAGGCACTACTATTACTATCTCTACAGATAAGGAAACTTAGAGAAATTAAAATTTGTGATTCTCAAAGTGTGGTCTCCAGGTCAGCTATATGAGCATCACTTGGAAACTTACTAATAATACAAATTATTGGGCTCTATCTCTGATGAACTTAGAATCTTTGAGAATGGGGCTCAGTGATCCATAGCTTAATGAGGTTTCCAGGTGATTCTGATGCATTGGAAAGTTTTGAAACCATAGCCCTTGACAGATAGCATTGGGCCAGGATCTGAACTCAAGCTTCCTACCTCCAGAACTGGTTCATTTAACCAGTATGCTTGACTGCCGCCACTACCACCCCCACCCCAGCAAACACAGAGTGCTAAATGAATTATAGAAAAAGGTATTATGCTTCGCTTAACTGTAAAAAAGGAAAAGATTATGTAGAAAATCAGACTATGGTAGAGCAAAACTCTGTCATTTTCTGTATCTGTATTTGACGATTGATTCTGTTGCCATCATAAACATGATCCATATTAATTATTAAGAAGGTGGTAAATGGAAGTAACCAACTTGGCCACGGTGAGAACTGGCTGTCCTGGCCTCATTTTAGGACATGGAATTCAGAAGTGCAGAGAATTGAGTTCTTAGGTGAACTAGACCCTGGGTTTCAATTTACAAAAGCCTTTTTTTTTTTTTGGATAATTTTACATTCAGATGATCCAGTGCAGAATTAGATGAAAGAGATGAATCATGAGATGTCTGTGGGTGACTTGAATGGATATTTTTATAATGATTACAGGCACTCACAATACCACATTCTTGAAATTATATTGCCTTGTGTTACAAAGAGCTTATTCTTCCCATAATGGCATCTTGATAGAATGTGGGTGGGCTGAATAGCTCCCAGGGCATTAGCGAAGCAATGACATAAAATCATTGTTTTATTTTCTGTAGCTCCTCTGGCTAGCTTGAGGGAAATTATGTGACTACTCTACAAATGATGGGTAACTATGGATTCCAGAGAAATGAGGCAAGGGATTGCATGACATCATAAACTAAGAAAGGACAGAGTTTGGGTCCTATTTCAGGCAATCAGGACCTTGTAGTCAATTTTCTATATATTTTGCAGATGTTTCCTCTGTGAGCTATGTAATTATTTTTACCAAAGTTGTATGCATCTTCCTTCCCCCCCCCCTTTTCTTTTTTCATTTTCACACTAAAACTGTGAGAAGTAAACACTCTTTTTAAATAGTTATATTTCATGGAAATAATAGCAAAACAGTATATTGAGAGCTTTGGTGCATGTATCAGCAAACCATTTAGAGTTTTATTTCATTGTATGTCATGTGCTTATCAAAAAACACCAAACTGATGTCTTTTCAGAATGATTAGCCAACAACCTGAGCTTGAAAGTTCCACATTCACTGTCAAGTGACCCTGGGTAAACTACATCACTCCTCTAAGCCTCAGTCTCCTGATCTGTAACATAGGGATAATAATGCAACCTGAGAAGAATATTTAAGGTTTGATAAAATAATACATATGTATGTCACTTACCT
The DNA here is from genome assembly GCF_016906955.1 of Phacochoerus africanus. NCBI lineage: Eukaryota > Metazoa > Chordata > Mammalia > Artiodactyla > Suidae > Phacochoerus > Phacochoerus africanus. The sequence goes on along the minus strand of NC_062547.1, from coordinate 128,459,941 downwards.
GGTATCTGACTCTTAGATACTAACAAGTGTGTATTATTATTGTTTTTCTGATGTCTCATAATCATTATCACGGTAAAGAGAATTTGAAAGTTATATGAACGATATGCACTTTTTAAAACTTTTATACAAATGTTTTTCTGAGAAGTTCTATAGCTTTTATAAATTCTCCCAAGAGTCTTTGACTTTTGATGAAAATGTTAATTATTAGAGCAAATGTTGCCTGTTAATCGCTGTATCCCCAAGAGCTAGTAACCGATGTTAAATGTGCTAAACAGCCAAACTAGCTTACCTAAAACTACTTGCCTCTGAGGAAATATATGAGAATACCTCTTTTTTATGTCTTACTCAAATAAGTGCTTTTTTATCCAGTAAGTGTGTAGAATCAGAGATTTTCTTTATAGTTGTAGATACAGGTAAATTTCTTTTGGCCAAGTTTCCTAAGAAAAGTATATTAATTGCTTTTTTTTTTTCTAATTATAGAATTTTTCAGCATTTTCTCTTTCAGGAAGACCTGAAACAGAAAACTGCCAAGATAACATTGATGTTACAAGTGCATTGTTGCCGCGCATACTGGCTGACTCTGGACATTGCTTCCATGTCCAGACCTAGACAGCTCATTAGAACTAGGTCAAGATGGTAGGTACTACCTCACATCATTAATTACCTCCCCACCCTGATGGGCAAATTCATCTCACCTTTCACCCAGGAACATATGAATGGGGTGGGAGGGTCTGAGTGGCTCCACGGCCTCAGCTGAAATGATGGCTCCAAGAGTCTGTATTGTTAGAGTCGCTCAAGAATCTTACTTTTGTGCAGTTCAGGACTGGACATTTGAAAAACAAAACAAGGTTTGTTTCTTTTCCTCGGGGTAACTAGAGGGAAATGACATGGCTACAACTGTGAATTCCTTAAGAACTGTGCAAAGAATTAATTTTCAGATAAAATGATTCTGTGAAGTCAATGTTATTACGGGACAATGATAAAGATGAATCATCTCTGTTTGAAATGGAGAGTACCATGAGCTTAGCTGTGATAGTCTAAGGTTCTTTAGTATTTTCCTAGACATTTATTGGGATTCATTTAAATGAATTCAGTAAATTCAACAAGATTGGTATAATGGTTAATTTGGGGTGTGAACTTGACTCTTTCACAAGGTGCCCAGATTATTTGGTTACACCTTATTTCTGTATGTGTCTGGGAGGACATTTCTGGATGAGATTAGCATCTGAATCAGTAGACTGAGTAAAGATCATCTTCACCAGTCTAGGTGAGCAACACCCAAGCCATTGAGAGCCAGAACAGAACGCAAAGGTGGAGAACAGGAAAGTTCTCTCTGCCTGACTGTTTAGGCTGGGTCTTTAGTCTTCTCTGTCCTTGGCCTGGGAATTAATACCATCAGCTTTCTGTGTCTGCCGGTCCACAGGTGAACTGGAACTCCACCACCTGCTTTCCCAGGTCTCAGCTTGTGACAGCTGATTGCCAAACTCTTCAGCCTCCACAACTCACGTAGATAATTTCTTATAATAGATACCTTGGTTCACTTTCTCTGGAGACCAATGACTAATACAGTGGAGGTCTTGATTATGTGTGATAGTTGCAATGTTTAATTTCATAATTAACAGATAGTCTACTTTTTATTATTTTTATTTATCTATTTATTTTTGTCTTTTTTTGCCATTTTCTTGGGCCGCTCCCGTGGCATATGGAGGTTCCCAGGCTAGGGGTCGAATCGGAGCTGTAGCCACCAGCCTACACCAGAGCCACAGCAATGCGGGATCCGAGCCGCGTCTGCAACCTACACCACAGCTCAGGGCAACGCCGGATCCTTAACCCACTGAGCAAGGGCAGGGACCGAACCCGCAACCTCATGGTTCCTAGTCGGATTCGTTAACCACTGCGCCACGACGGGAACTCCTAGTCTACTTTTTAAATTAAAAACGACTTTATTGTGTTTTTCTTAAGCTAAAAAACTATAGATTTACTGTGTAAAAAGATAAAGTTGCCTAAATCAAGGCACAAAGACAGAAGCAAAAATTAAAATCCCACTGTCCAGAGATAATTATTGTTAATACATATTGACACACCTCTAACTTTAATGTAAATAGAACATTACCTGTTTATTGATGCATATATATCTTTAATGTAAATAGACCTTTTCTTGGATGCTGTTTTTAGAGGTAATTATATAGACCTTTCTGGTAAACTTTTAAGTATTTACATAGGTACAAAAAACTACACAGTTCAAACTAAAAACACCCAAGTAGCCAGCACTCTTTTCACAAAATAGAACACTGGCAAAATCCAAGAAGTCCCTTCATATCCACTCCCATTTACCTCCTCTTTCCATGGATAATCCCGAAACTAACTTATCCTGAATGACTTCTGTGGGTGTCTCTATTCTGCATAAGTAGTATCATGTAATATGTATTCTTATGTATCTGACTTTTTTCCCTCAGTTATTTTGTTTGTGAGATTATCTATGTTTTCTGTGAGGTTGATCTATTTATATTGCTATGTAGGATTCCATTGTTGTGGCTACTGTTTTTACTGAATGTCGTACTTAATGACAGTATTCCTATAGCAATAAATACTCAAAAAATATTTTTGAGTGCTTAGGTTCCATGCTCTGCCTTAGATAATCATTTAAAACATCATTTGTAGAGCTTGTTTTTTTTCACTATGCATGGGCTATTCATTTTGTTTTTAATGATCCTTCACCATTGAGGAAAGAAATATTTGGTTCCATGTTTAGAATTATAGGCAGGAATTTGTTTTACATGAAAAACTATGCATTTTTTTGCCTCTGAGGAATCTCTCTCAGGGTCATCTGATACTAGCTCCAGGGAAGCAATTTTATAGTTGTAAATTGTGTAGCGAAGAAAAATAATTTTGATCTACAGACATGCAAATTCTGTGCCATAGAAACCACCCTGTCCTGTAGAAAACACTGTCCTCTCTATTCCTCCAGGAAGTTTTGCTTTCCTTTTGCACATATATTGCACTATTCTTGATCTCTAAATGTATCTATTCTTAAGTTTCTCTTTTGAGTCAGTTATAACATCTGCTTCGTTCCCTTATGAATTAATAACCAGGCTTAAATTTTTAACACATGTTCATTTTTATGTCTGCATGAAAGTCATAGTTTTATCTTTTTCTGAAAATTCTCTTTTCATTGAATTTACAGTTTTATTCAGTAATGAATAACCTAAGTAATTCCATGTAAATGCACAAAGTTCTTTTTTCAATTCTAAAGATAAAGTAACTGGCTGAAGGTGGGGGGCAGGGGATCTGTTTAACCTCGCTGACTTAACTAGCTTTCCTGTTTTATGTTCTATCATGGTTGGTTGAAATCAATCAAAATACCTTCCACCTATTACCTGCAGAATTCACACAAGCTGAGCACTGAATTGTTCACTTCAGACATTTCACACATTCTTTCTTATTTGATGCCCATTCCTCTTCACATCATTGTATATTGATTACTTCCTGCCTCAAGAATTCAATCTTAGATTCTATCAGCCAGTCTCCATCACTATGAAAGGGATTTCCTTGTTCTCCTCAGTTTCCTCCTGATAAGTCATTCTTGTCATTCTAAGTTAGTTAAGGAACTCCTTCTCGTCATGTTGAATCCCCTTTATTTCTGCCCTAGCACAGAGCTAGGCACACAGTAACCATTCAACTTTATTTACAAAAGGATGAATAAATAAAACGCTAGTATTGCTGCCAATCTGTTTTTCTGAAACAGACATTTTTAACTATGGTTGTACAATGACTTCTAGAATATGGTAGTCAGGCTCTTGAGGGATTTCTAAAATAAATCTGTGGATGTTCACTTCATAAAACAAATACACGTGAAAATAAATCAAATATTGTTAATTGAGAAAGAAAAGCCCAACCACAATTATTTTAATTCAATATTTAAAGCGTTTTAAAACCCAGGAAATACCTATATTCTGAAACGCTGGCGTATGGACATAAGGTTGAGTTTTTTCTTCTCATAAGTTTATTCGTTTAAGACAAGGAAAAATCAAGGTGAGCTCAGAGTCCTACTCTTTGTTTTCCTAAGGGTTGAGTCTTTTAGACTGTAAGCTCCAAGGGACTCTATCTTTCAGAAAATGCTATAGACATAGAAGTTTAACATCATGCCCAGCATGAAATGAATGAATAAACCTAAATGTCCCATTCATACTTATATTTTTATTTGTAGAAAGTGTGGTGTGTGGGTGGGTGTGTGTGTTTCAATATTTTGGGAGGGGCACAACTGAAGGATTTCTCCCTCTCTGATGCCAAAGCATAGAAATAGAGGAATAATATTATGAAATCAATTCTGCAGGTGCCTGGACTCTGCTAAGGGCTGATGTTGACCCTTACTCTCTGAATCACTGCCAAATCAAGAATCAAATGTACTTTGTTGATAAAAAGAGCATGTTCATCCTGGATCCTTCTTTATTCCTCATAGTCACCTAGTAATTTTAGGTACAGACGTCTTTTCCAGCCACCAGGAGTAAATTGGAGGCAGAAGGTAAAAGTGTTTATTTGGTTGCATTATTTGAATAACAAACCTCAAGAGATACTGTCAGGTAAATTATCACTCAGGCCAAAAAAAAAGGTAAATCCAAGAGAAAGTAACAGATAAATTGAAAGTCATACTCAGCATGTCTGAGAGTTTGCAGGTAGGAAAATGGTCTCTATAAGACAAGTTCATGAGAAAGAATCTTCCATAGGTACACTCCATGGACAATATCTGGTGACCTCCTGCAGGCCGTCAAAGCAACTCTCACCTTCAATTCCACATTTCAGGAGGATGGATAGTCTTTTCCTTTCTTTATTACTATCAGCAAATTCCTTAACTCCTCCAAGATCTTCATGAAGCAAGACCCGGGGATGGCTTTAGAAGCCTGACTTGAAAATTAAATCACAACAAAGTCAAAAGAATAGAGTTGGAGCAGGAGATAGATGGGTCCCAGGTTGAGCAACGGTAATCTGTTCCCTGTCTACAGATACTGCAAAATAAAGATTATAGCAGGAGCAAGGAGGAGCTGCATCCTGCTTGGATAAAAGAGAGAGACCACCCATTTCTCATTCTTGAGGTCAAGGAGACCTCCAGAACTACACGCTCGCAGAGAGGCTCCAGAGGGGTCAGAGAAAGAGGGGCACCAGACCATAGTACATCCTGTCAGCTTCTCAGAAACCCTGGAGTAGAATCCATCCTAGCTAAAAGATGCGCCTGCATACAGAGGAGGTTCTGAGTCAGGCCAGATGTGGGCTTAAAGCCAGATGCAGCAAGGTGATTGGACAGAGGAAGCCCAGCAGGACTGCCCCCATACAAGTGGTTTAAACCACTTCCAAAGCCCATGTTGCCTTCTTCTTTCTAGCTCTTTCTCTCTGTCTGTCTCTGTCTCTTTCTGCCCCCACCCTCACTGGAGCCCACTTGTGCTTTCTCACCACCTATCTTCTCTCTCTTCTCTCTTAATAAACACTTATGTGCCTCACTACTCTCAGTCTCTTTGCTGAATTATTTCTCCAAAGGGACAGGTGCTGGGGACCTATATCAAGTGGTTAGAGTTCAACATTCTCACTCAAGAAGAGTCAGTCCAGAGGGAAATCAGACTTTCTATTTGCTTCATTCATTCTCATGTGTATGTTTATGTATAAATACAACTACTTAGAAATCCTGTCTCTCTGTTATATTCCCATAACATAAGCCTTTAACATTGACCATGGCTTTTCCCTGATTGCTTTCTCCTGTGTTGAGAGTTTTTGGTTTTTGGAGATAAAGTTAGCAAGATATACAAAAATGAGCATGCAAATTCATACATATTCATGTCAAGGGCCAGAGAATAAATACATTTTAAGCTTTGAAGGCCATACATTTCCTATTAATTAACTACTGAACTCCGCTATTGTAGCACAGAACAGCCGTAGACAGTGTCAGTGAAGGAACATGGCTAAGTTCCAGTAAAATTTTATTTACAAAAACAGGGAGTCAGATTTAGTTTGCCAACTCCTGAGCAAGAAGGGTTTTGGAAATTAAGAAACTTGGTTTAGAAGGTAGGTAGGTAAATAGATGTATAATTATATAAACATATAAAATGTATTTTATACCCTGGTATAAAATGATGTAAGCCAGTTTGACAGATAGCAGTAGATGTGCAGGAGATAAGTTTTACCCCACTGCTTACATCCCCTTTATTAGATTATAATGAAAGTAAGTCTCTGACTGAATCCTGCTACACTTAGATTGATTACAAGTAGACACAAAAGAAATTAAGCAACTTTAATGAAGTCCAATCTCTTTGTCCATTTTGGTACTCAAAAAAAAAAAAAAAACTGCAGAAAATCTTCACATGAAACAAATGTAATCACTTTACAGTTGCAGGGTGCAGATGATATGTTAGAGTTCAGAGATCAAAAATCCTCTAAACCCGTGGTGGGATGGAGGATTAATTGAAAATCAAGCCTGGGTGACCCCCTGCGTTTGTAACTTTTGTTCATGCCTGGGGTGTGGGAAGGGGGTGATATTTAGGTTTTTCTACAACATCTTCAGTGCTACTAAGTTCACCAATGAGAGCCTACCTCAGATACCTCTCTTGCTAACTAACAATCCTCATTTTCCCACAGGGAACCAATTCTCTGTTTTCATTCCTAATTTTCATTATGCTTCTTTTTTTTATTTATTTTATTTTATTTTTTTTTTTTTTTTTTTTTTTTGCTATTTCTTGGGCCGCTCCCACGGCATATGGAGATTCCCATGCTAGGGGTCCAGTCGGAGCTGTAGCCACAGGCCTACGCCAGAGCCACAGCAACGCAGGATCCGAGCCGCGTCTGCAACCTACACCACAGCTCACGGCAACGCCGGATCCTTAACCCACTGAGCAAGGGCAGGGACCGAACCCGCAACCTCATGGTTCCTAGTCGGATTCATTAACCACTGCGCCACGACGGGAACTCCTCATTATGCTTCTTTTATAAATCTCTGCTGTAAATCAGTCAAGAGGATTGAGGCACATACAGTAGCAATGTGTGTAAAGTGCACCTTCTGATTAAATGCCAGCTGACCCTTCCTCTCCTTGGGAGTTTCCGATGAGGACATATGACTCCCTTTCAGGTGCAGATGGAAATTAACACAACTATTGTGTACCACTGGACACTGTAACATTAGACACTGTAATTGTCCCATTCTTTAAAACACTCCTTTGTTCTACATGGGATACTATATAGCTAGATGGACTTTGTCAGAGTTTACCTACTGGCAGGAGGTTAAAGTAGCTCAGAGGGGGCAGGTTGGGAGTGAAAGAGGACTAACCCCGGGGGAGGAGGTGATAGTAACGAGTATGGCAGTATCTGCTGAGATTCCAGGCAGATTGGGGCAGGGTGCAAAGAGGGATTCAACCTAGAAGACGGGATCATGGCTTCTGGAAGGTGGTGAGATGCATGCTTATTACAGGAAGTCAGTCCAGTAGGAACAACACGGGCCAGCAGGACCAGTGAAACGCTTGGCGATTTGAGAGACTCAGTGAGACGGGAGGGCTGGAACTTCCGGGCATGTTGGAGATAAAAAAGAGAGAAGGTGACAAACAGAAGGGGCAGATGCCTCTCCCTGAGGTACAAAGCAGCTATAGAACAACTGAAAAAAGCAAAAGAAAAGGGAAAAAAAAGTATCCTTGGAATTTAGTCAGCTGCGTACCAGTTGAGGAGCAAAGAAACCCGCTAAGGCTTTAAATTTGATTTCTATGAGCTGGATTTGAACCAGATAGATTGTGCCAAATAAGAAAAAAAGTGTAAAATGACTACAGACTTTCAAGATAATTCATTCTGAGTTAAGAAGATTAAAAACAGAGGTTGTGCCAAGGGAAATTGGAATCTCAATAGCTTTTCCTAGTTTACAAAGACATCTGCAAATCTTCCTCTCTCCCAGGTTCCTTCCGACCTGTCTGCTGTGTTAACTCTTCTGCTTAGCTCACATCCAAGGTAACTCAATGTTTGTGGTATTCTAAGCCTCCTTTCAGTGTGTTGACAGCATCAAGTGGTTTTGCCACTCCAAGAAGGCACCCAGTTGGTCATTTATGAATGGCAATTGTACTAAGCAGTTTCCCTTGCACAGACCATAACCAAAGCTGGGCAAACCCCAGTGCACTCCAAGAATTTCAGTTATTGAAAGGATCCTAAAAGCACCCAGCATAAGCAATATGCCATGTGGTGAAACTCAAGTGCATTTTTTAAAAAATTAGACATTTTATTGAAGGTATTTGTAGCTCTGCTTGAACTAAGTATAATACAAGTGCCCAAATATATACGGCATGACCATCAAACAGTGCCTTCTTGCAGTGATAAATTTTTAAAATAAACTTTTAAAACAGAAAAGACAAAAATGGAAATTATAGTACAGTAAACCATAATGTTTCAAGCATCCAGACCCAACGATTATTCAATCACTTGTCACTCTTACTTTGTCCATCCTTTTTATTTTCTTTTGCTGAGGTTGGTGACATGTTTTTGACACCAGAATGGGAGTATTTGCCATTATTTAAAGTTAGTTTTGTCATTTTCTGAATGTCTCTTCTAAGGGAGTACCTCAGCATTTTGATTTGTTCACCTTCTTTGAATTCCTAGGAGCACATGTTGCATGCCGGCTGTGTAAAAGGCCCGGTGTACTTGAACTTCTTCTGCCTTCAGCTCTTAAAACTGTCAAAGCAGTTCTGGAACATCAGACATCTTTCTAGATGTCTTTATCCCATTGGTGCGTGGCTTTACAGTGGTAGGACACAGAAAGTAATCTAACCAAGTGGTGTGAATAATAATATACCAGCATATTGGTATGTAATTTCTGTTTAAGAGCATTTGTCTTCTACCACTTTCTTCTAAAGCAATACTGTGTTGTTTTAATATTGTTAAATTAGAACTATAAAAGATATTGCTAATTATTTTTTATTTTAACTGCGCCCTATGTCTAGAGAAAAGGAGCTAACAAATAATGGGAAACCACAACTGTAACCACAGTTTGGAATAAAATGATCGCCAGCTCCCTCTAACCGCTTAGGACCCAGTCCAAAATACACGTCCTTGTCTCTTGTAGTTGCTCTATTTTGAGAGTCATGCCTGCTGGTGCTGCTGGAGTTAAGAGGCTGTCAGCATCCCCAGTCTGACCTCTTTATTCTTCGTTTATAACTCAGCTGTTTAAATTTGCCCTGAGCCAGAACTTAATACGGAGTTTTAACCTGAGGAACATAAGTATGCCTTTGCACATGTGTGAAACTCACATATTTTTTTTTCCCTCTTCACAGTAAGTTGATTAAAAATATATATGCATGACAACTTAGCCATTTCGGGGCTATGTCAAAAAAACAGAAAATGTGTTCTGGAGCTGATTGACTTTTAACTGCATAAAGAATAGAAGTTAAGAAAGCCTTTCCTTTAGGGAGGAAACTTGGCAACTTATAAGACCAGGGAATTGGAGACTTTTAAAAATAAAAAATAATTTTAAAAAGAGAGAGAGAGAGAAAATGAAGGATGGACTTCTTAGAACTTGAAAACACGCTCTTATTCATCTCGTATTTCACTACGTCTGTTTACCATAAGAACACTTTGAAATTTGGTATAATGACATTAAAAAAACCACAAATGAGACAAACATTCTGGAAGGGGCTGTTATGGGTTGCCTCTAATGTGGTAATAGATGTCATTTTAAAAATGTAACTGTGCCGTCTGGATAAAAGACGATGACTTCTAACACATTGGTTACAGACAATTGAATATTACAGCCGCCTTTCCCCCCGACTTGCTGCTATCATTTTATGGATGCAACCAGTGTTGGATTGGCATGGAATTCTTATGGGAAAGCTACCATTCAGAAAACTCTCATGTTCCGTATGAAATAGGTGACAAATCCACATGATTAAAGATGTACGTGCAACAAAAAGAAGCCACCCTTATAAATACATTTCTGAAATCTGATGACTATCCCTAAGTTTAAGAATATGCTCAACTTCTTTAAGTCCCAGTATCATTTTCTGTAAAATGGGGATTCCAGCACCTCACAGAGTGATTATTAAAGATAAACGTGGTAATATGAAGAAAGAGCCTAACCCTGTAGGACCGCTTATTGGTACCCAAAAAGTGCTCAGTAAATATCAGTCCCTGATGCTTTGAAGGAAAGATGCATTGACTTGGGGATTCCATTTTGTGGTAATAAAGAGTCTCTTTTCTCTGTCGTGGCTTTACTCCTTCCTGCATCATTACCACTGGCCTCTGGGTAAACTGAGGCTTTCTGATATTTTCCACAGTAGAAACTCATGCCTTGTAGTACTAAAAATATCAAGCTTGAGTGTTACACTGCCCACAATTTTTTCATCTTGAGCAACAAAAATGAAGAGAAAAGGAGAGAGTAATAGTATCCTAAAATAAAATTATTTGATCCTTATAAGGTACTTTGCATACCAAAGTCTGATTTTCTGGAAAATTGTGAATGATGTTTATTTTTTTGTCCCCTCCATATTAATTGACAATTGAAAGGGCTTAATCCATTGGCTAGCAGTTCATTTTAACACATTTTATTTCAGCCTTTATTTTCAATAACCTGAAACTATTTGATGATTTGTTCTGTCTTTTAAGCAAGTTTTTCACATTAAAAGCTTATGGCTGTCCACCTATGAATGCAGATGCATAGCACTCATCTTGCCAGTGATAGTTTAAGGGCCAAGAACTGTATATTGAGTATTTACATTCATCCTTGTCTGTATATCCTGACTTAGAGACAGTAACACTTTGCCATAGTTATTTTAAATCTTTCTTCTCCTCCTCATTCTTAAGTTCTATCCTGTAGTTGGTTTTATCTTCCTCACACACATTTGAATCCTTCTTTTACACCACACATTGCTTTTACTAGTAATGTGGTAAGTAGTATAAGACAGGATGTCCAGTTGCAAGAGATATTAAATGAATGATACCCACAGTACCATTTAGTTCAGTAGTCCTAAGTGCTGGAATTTGTAGGCTTGAAATGACATACTGGGCTTTAGTGGACCAGAAGTTTGAGATGACTAGGTTACATTCTTGATAGAGGGACAATGGGAGCAGAGGCACAACTGGAGACATATACAAGATGCATTTACTCCCTTGTTTATTTTCTTCCTCCTACAAATATAATTCATTGGCATTTAATTAAGCTCTTACTTTGCATCTGGCACTGTTTGGGGCTCTATAGAAGGACTATAATTTATGCTACAGGCTTCTGAATGTAACTGCACTAAGCCTGTGTGTTAGCATAGGATGTAAAGTGCTCACATTTGCTGCTTGAGTGCCAAGGCTTCACACGCATCTCCCAAAAAGAACCAATCATTTTTAGGGTAAGTCCAGTTTAAACACATATTTTAGGAGTTCCCTAGTCACCTAGTGGTTAAGAATCTGTGTTGTCACTGCTGTGGTGACCTGGTTCACTGCTGTGGTGCGGGTTCAATCCCTGGCCCGGTCAAGCCATGGGCAAGGTTAAAAAAAAAAAAAAAAAAAGTTTCTAAATCTGAAGATACACTCACTTTGCTGTACTAAAAATAGCATTTCAAGGTTCATCTCTGCTTTCAGGGTGATGGTGATTTCAAAAATTTTGTTCAAGAACAGTGGGGGGAAATATGCTATTTATTCATCCCTGCAACGTGCCAGGGAGCTCTCTGTCCCCTATCACATATCCAAATCCTTCTTCCCTTGGCAAATAACATCTTCTAATATACCACATAATTGACTTGTTTATTACTATAGCACTGTCTTTCTCCCCATCTGGAATGTGATCTCCACCAGGACAAGGCTCTTCCCTGTCTTGTTCACTAATGGACCCCAAAGATCTAGAACAATGCTTGACATATAATAGGAACTTTATACATATTTTTAAAATCAATGAGTTAAAAAAAAATCAAGTTCTGATACTTTTGCAAAAAAAAAAAATTAATAAAGGAACCTGGAGTTCCCGTCGTGATGCAGTGGTTAACGAATCCGACTAGGAACCATGAGGTTGCGGGTTCGGACACTGCCCTCGCTCAGTGGGTTAAGGATCCAGCGTTGCCGTGAGCTGTGGTGTAGGTTGCAGATGCGGCACGGATCCTGCGTTGCTGTGGCTCTGGCGTAGGCCGGTGGCTACAGCTCCGATTGGACCCCTAGCCTGGGAACCTCCATATGCCGCGGGAGCGGCCCAAAGAAATAGCAAAAAGACAAAAAAAAAAAAAAAAAAAGGAACCTATGTTTTCCTCTTTGGAAGCAAAAAATCAACAGCAAGTTTCAAATTATTTCTTTCCAATTTTAAAAGGTAAAATTTCATCTCTTCAGGCACTTGTACTAATTTTTTTAAAAAATACTGTAGCTTTTGACAAAGAATACACAATGAGGAAAGTAGTGATGGGGGGGGGGGTGGGAAGAATAAGTAAAAAGAAGTATCAACACTCAACACCACAGGAGGGTAAGATGGCCCTGGAGTGAGAAACCATTCCCCCTGGCCCAGAATGATGCTAGAAATGGAAAGCATACTTCATAAATGTTGACTTAATACATCAGTGAGCAAATAAATGACCAAATGAATACACAAACAAATTGCATTCTAATGATGTAAAAAAAGTCACGGGTGAGAATGTTCTTGGAAATCCTGGAGAGACAGCGCCTTCCTCCAGAGAGATAAACGTTCTCAAGGTGATTTAGGATTAGAGTTTAGGAGAGGACTTTGGATAATGAAATCATTCTAGGAAATTCACATTACCCTGGAGATGTACTCATTGTATTCTGAGGCTACATCTTAATGATACCTAACAGAAGAAAGAAAGAAAATCAAACCAGAGTTTTGTTCACCCTCATCAAATACAACGGCCATTTGTACATTACCAGCTTTTGCTTCTCTGTATCCCAGTTGAGCAATCCTGAATTTGAGTGTAGGGTGTGTGTCAGGGAGACAAACAAGTACTAAAAGTCTGCCAGGAGTTTCTGCTGTGGTACAGTGAGTTAAGAACCTGACTGCCGCAGCTTGGGTCTCTGCGGAGGCATGGGTTCGATCACCGGCCTGGGAATTTCCGTATGCCACGGGTGCTGCCATTAAAAAAAAAAAAAAAAAAAAAAAAAGACTGTCAGATGTACCCCTTTACATTCCTCCAGGCAAAGAAGCCCTCCCATCTGTTTTGCTCAGTGGGCATCACTGCCCCCGCCCCCTTACATTAGAGTGCCAAACGAAGGCTATTCTGTGACTGCGATTCAGAATTCCTGGCATTTACTACCCAGTTAATTGTAGCTTCTAATTAGTCCTTCCTGATAAGGAGAGGCAGCATTTGCTCATTGATGTGATCTTGTGCAGCACACAAATTGATGTGCAGAAACAGATTATAGCTTTGTGCTGCAACAGCATTTTATTAAACTAAACCTGAAATTCAGAAGGGAGTTTTTAGCCATGGTTTTCTTAGTATTGCCTCATCTGTAATTTTACACCTTACCGTAAATCAGTGCATAAAGGGAAGGCGTAAGCTTTCCATGGTGCGGCCTCTCTGGTTAACTTTCCTGGGTCTTCCGTACTAGCTCGGGTTTTTCAGAGGAATGCACATTTTATTAAATGGAGACTTTGCATCCTACATACGTATATCTGAATTCCACAGCAATTCTACAATTCTTTCAAAATCCAGTTTCAAGGGAGCACTCTGTGGTAAGGGAGTATGAGCTTTACAGGGTTTTCTAGAAACGTACCCAACAGTCGGTGTCTTAACAAGCCCTCAAGACAATTCCGATACAAGGTCAAATTGAAAAGCCAAAGATTCAAAGGTCATTGAGGAGATGCTGTCAAACAGCAGTGGTTCCCGGAGTTCCCATTGTGGCACAGCGGAAACAAATCTGACTAGCAACCATGAGGTTGCAGGTTCTGTCCTTGGCCTTGCTCAGTGGGTTATGGATCTGGCATTGCCATGAGCTGTGGTGTAGCTCACAGATGCGGCTCAGATCTGGCGTTGCTGTGGCTGTGGCATAGGCCAGTGGCTACAGCTCCAATTCAACCCCTAGCCTGGGTACTTTCATGTGCCACAGGAGTGGCCCTAAAAAGAAAAAACAAAAAACCCAGTGGTTCCCATCTTCAATACATCATAGTCACCCAGAGGGCTTGTTTAGAAACTGATTGCTAAGCCCCATCTACAAGTTTGTGATTCATTAGGTCTGGCATCTAGGCCAGGAATATGCATCTTTAAGTTCCCAAGTAATGCTGATGCTGCTGGCCTGGAGACCTCATTTTGAGAAACACTACGGAAAATTTAACCATTTTCTTCCTCGTGACCTGATGTAACATTATTCCAGTGTCGTACTTGGGATACAAAACAAATCTAACACGATCTTGGATCTCAGAAGAGTTCCATGGTCTCAGAAATTTAAAATGTATAGAACGTAATGGAAAAATGTGGAAATTTTTAAGAAGTCAGAGGGAGGCTTGCTTCTAACTCTGTCTTTGAAGGACATCTTGGGTATTAAGTAATCTGGAAATTCACTGTAAGTTACAGGACAGAACATAGGTCTCTACTTCGGTTTTGTGCCAAGCAGTCTGTATTGGAGAGCTACGTCTATCCCCTGAAAAGAGCAACCATAGCAGTAGAGGATTAGAAAGAATTAAGTGTCAGAGAAGATGACACTGGTTGCCATTTTATCACTGACTTGCCTGGTGAGCAAATTTTAACCTCCCTAGAAATCACTTCCTCCCCCGTAAAATTCATTTAACAAACATACATTGACTCATGCATGTGTCGAACACCAAACTGGATCTCACTGAAGAGACACAGATAAATTAGACATTTTTCCCCGAAGAAAGACATGCATATAAATAGCTACGGTACATGGTGGGAAGTGAGAATGCAACTGAGACAGTACCATAAATACTATGAAATGATGGTTCCTTTTCACCACATCTTAATGATGCTTCCAATTTCTGGGCTCCTGGCTTGATAAGTTAGAGTCATCTTCTCCTTCTTCCCCTATTTCCACAGGCTCCTCAAAGTCCCATTAATCGTCCTTTTGAAATTCCTTTCAGCAGCGTTTCTTCTCCTCCTTCTCACAGCTTCTCAGACCTTATCACTTTACTCCACAAATTCTTTTTCTTTCTTTCTTTCCCTTCCTTCCTTCCCTCCTTCCTTTCTTTCTTTTTCTTTTTCGGGCTGCACCTGCAGCATATAGAAGTTCCCAGTCTAGGAGTTGAATCGGAGCTACAGCTGCTGGCCTGCACACAGCCATGGCAATGTGGGATCCAAGCCGCATCTGTGACCTACACCACAGCTCACGGCAACACCGTAATCCCCTACCCACTTAGCGAGGCCAGGATCAAATCTGCATCCTCATGGATACTAGTAGATTCATTTCCATGATACTAGTAGACTCATTTCCATGGTGCCACCAAGGGAACGCCTACTCCACAATTTCTGAAGTAGCCTCATACAACTCTGGATGCCTGCCATTTGCTTTCTTTCTGAGATGTTCTATAGATTCGTCTTGCCAAACAGAGGCTTTTATCCTCCTATTATCACAACTCTGCCTTTCTTTATCAGTTCCTGCCTAAACTGTTCCACCCAGCATTCAGGCACCCTCCTGGAAAGTGCCTCCCTCTGCCATCCACCCCAGCCTGCCTTTCCTCTCCAGCACGACTCCTCTATGCCTCTAGACCTGGTCTCTCCTCTTTCACTTACACATTCCATGCAGCAAAGCTATGAGCCTTTTGCAAGATCCCCCTTTCCTTTAACCCACCCATGTTTGGCCTATCGTTCAAAACCACCACCCTAAGGCTTTCGCTCCGTTCTCCAATCACAGTGTTTTCTGCTGCTCTGAATATCTGCCACCTGTGTCAACAAGTTCATCGCAGCATCCTTATTTCTCATTGTCTTTAGCTAGAGGCACCTCTCCTTTGAAGGGAGGAATTAGCTCTTTGACTTTTGAGTTTCTCCCCTCCTCCTATGCCCATCCTCTTCTTCCCAACGCCCTCTATTGCTCATGCACACAAGTCAGCACAGGGTATGCAGCAGAAACTGAGGAAATGCTTGGTGGATGAGGGAATAAGACAGGGGACATCTGCTGCTTTCTTTCTGCCAGGCCGGCATGCAGTCATTCATTCTGATTCCCATGCTTGCTTGCTTGCTTTATAATTCTGTGCTGCTAAGAAATGCAGCTCAGGCCTGGCTAACTGGAATTCTGGGTCCCCCAGTCTGCTGTGATCGCTCTTGGAAGATTAAGTGGCTCAAGCCAGGCCACGTAGAACCAAGGAGACTCAACTTGAAGCCTTTGTCATAACCACAGGATTAAAGAAACCCTCTGTCTGCTGTTCTCGAAGATAACTGGATATTTAATCTGGAAAGGCTGGCAGACATCTTAGCAGAGAAAGTGCCCTCAGAAACATGTCAGCCCAGGGAAAAGAGGAGAGAGATGTAAAAAGACAGATTCCTAACACCACTGACCACCTGAATTAAACTATGCCTGAAGCCACTGCCCTCGACCTTTCAAAAGCCAATAAAAGCCTTGCTGTCCTTAAGCTAGTTTGATTTGTTTTCTATCATTTACTGTCAAGAGAGACCTACTCATTTGAATAAAAATAATAAAAGCTGACACAAATTGAGAATTTACTGCACACTATGCTAAGTACTTACAGTAGGAAAAAAAATGCATTTACTCTTTTGATGAAAGATCCTTTCTAAATAATTGTGGTGAGTCCATAATAGTGGATTTTTTTTTTCTGCTTGAAATAGGATATTAATGGCAAACTTTATGTATCAGAGAGGACTACCAATCTCTCATGATAGATTTTATAATCCTGAAATGCAGACAAGGATTGAAGAAAATGTCACAAATTACATGTGTAGCTACTGGAGTATATGTGCGTCACGGCCCTTGCATCTGCCAGTCACAATATTTTTACTCCTTGTGATGAGACCAATTATTCCATAAAAGAGCTATGGGAGTATGCCTTATGGAAGGCCTTATTTTTTCTGAATATCATTAATTTGTTAAATACATGAAAGTTAATACATATATTTTTTAAATATATTTTAAAAATATATTTAAATTTAAATATACATATATTTTTTAAATATCTTTGGAAAATTTTACAAAAAAATAGAATTACAAAAGTTGCTATAAAATTTCTTTCTCAGAATATAGTTGAAGTAAAATATGGGTTTAGATGTGAATATGATTTAGGATCTTTTGATGTAAAAGCCAGAGGCAAGCACCTTTATAAGAGATACAATAAAGGGTCTGATATAATAAAGATATAATATGGGTCTGGTACATACATACAGACACAAATTGATAAGATTTATAAAGGGTGTTTTGGTTAACAAGGAAACTTGAATTCCCATGATGTTTATTTCTGTATTACTTTTAGACCTATTTGTAATCATTTAAAATGTAGGGTTTTTTTTAATTTTTTTTTTCCCTTATAGTTGGTTTACAATGCGCTGTCAATCTTCTACTGTAAAGTGACCCAGTCACACATACATACATTCTTTTTTTCATATTATCCTTCATGATGCTCCACCATAAATGACTAGATATAGTTCCCAGTGCTATACTGCAGGATCTCATTGCTTATCCATTGCAAAGGCAATAATTTGCATCTATTAACCCCAGATTCCCAGTCCATCTCACTCCCTCCCCCTCCCCTTTGGCAACCACAAGTCTGTTCTCCATGTCCATGAGTTTCTTTTTAAAATGTTATTCTCAGAGTTCCAGCTGTGGCCCAGTGGTTAACAAATCTGACTCGGAACCATGAGGTTGCGGGTTTGATCCCTGGCCTCGCTCAGTGGGTTAAGGATCCAGCATTGCCATGAGCTGTGGTGTAGGTCGGCTTCAGCTCTGATTAGACCCCTAGCCTGGGAACCTCCATATGTCATGGGTATAGCCCTAGAAAAGACAAAATAAAATAAAATGTTGTTCTATTTGTAATCATTTAATATGTTGTTACTTTATACAGGTGGACATGTAGCTTAAGTGGCAAGTCACTAAAAATGGGAGCAAGTAAGAGCTTTGACTAGGACTTTAGGTTTATAAGAAAAAGTATTTTTGCAGGATAGGGGGAAAAAAAAAAGGCTCAGTAAGATGTCTTTAGCCCATGATCAGTAAATTACCAGAGTTATGAGTTTTTAGCTCTTTTTAACAGAATGCGAAGCTGACCGGAAGAAAAAAAGAACCTGTCTTATTAAAACCACTTTTTTTGCCTACTTTAAGATGGTTGTCACATATACCATTGACTTTGAAACTCAGTCAGTTCACTTGTCCTTATTCAAGAGAAAAAATGTATCTCCTTCGTTAGGAAACATTTTCTGAGTCTTGAGGAAGCCTAAACCTTGGGTAACCCCAAATCAGAGGTGAAAGAAACCCCCCTCCACCACAGGCAAATGTGCACATCTAGACTTACAAAAAGATTGAGAAAATAGGAACAAAAATAAAGGAGGAAAGAAAAGGAGAGGGAGGAAGGAGAGATTCAAGGACAGAGAGCATCTTGCTGTGAAAAGACAGGAAGAGAATTCGTGCCTTTTTCACAGACTTTCCTTGAGTTAACAGTGCAATTCCATGCCCTCACCATGTGTATTTTTCCAATGATCATTTTGTTCAGGTAGAGGCTATACTTTGATTCAGAACAGTCACAAAGAACTCTGAAAGATCAGGCTTTCATGGAGTTAAGATTAACAAGCCTACGGCCAAACATACATTTAAATTCCTTCACCTTTAGGAAAGAAAAGGAAACTTATGATTGTGATATCAAGTTCTATTAGGGAAACTCAGAGAAAACTTGATCCCCAAATGTTTTCACAAGGGCCAGATTTTTTCAGTGTAGCCAGGCTGGGGAAGAGACAATGGAATCTTTTCTGAATCATGATCGTGCCCTGGCTGTGAAATGTGATTTTAGAGCAAGCCTCGAAAGAAATGGTCAGGCACCTGTTTGCAGTAGGGATCAGTGCCTCTGAAATTTCTCAGAGACTCAATCAAAATGCAAAGCGAAATTAATCTGCCTGCAGTTCTGGACATGGTAGCTGACGTCGTGGTGTTGAAGCAGGAGAATTTGGATATGTAGCTGGGCACATAGAGGAATCCAAAGGGTGGCTGTCAGAGTCAAGAAAATAACGGCAGAAGAAAACCACAGCCACAGGTCAGAGAAGAGCCACTGAGCAAAGCGGCACAGGGAAACCAGGGAATGCATCTGCCCTGAAGAGAGTCTGCCTCTGGAACATTACCGTATAGAACCAGGCAAGTGTTTGAACCAAGAGAATGCACAAGAGGGTTATCTAGTTTAATGGTCCTCTAGCTGAAATATCGCTGCATTTCCCAGTACCGATTGTAAGAATGGAAACAAAGCAGTTGTGCTTAAACTTGACTCAGAAGAAAAAAATATATATCTTAATCTCTGAACCCAGGTAGAATTTACTAATATTTACTTGTACTACATCACCTCTCTTGAATCATCTTTGTACCAAAATAGAATAAATAGTAGAATCCTGGGTGTAATGAAGCCCACAAAGTGTGAGCAGAGTTTATAGAAGCGGCAAATAGACAAAGTCTGGTTAAGACAATGACTAAGATTTCCATTTATTTTTCAAGTCAGAAAAAAAAAAAAAAAAGTCAGACTTTTAAATCTCAAGGGATCTAATGGCAGCAATAGAACTTACCAAACAGGAGTTCCCGTCATGGCGCAGTGGTTAACGAATCCGACTAGGAACCATGAGGTTGCGGGTTCGGTCCCTGCCCTTGCTCAGTGGGTTAACGATCCGGCGTTGCCGTGAGCTGTGGTATAGGTTGCAGACGCGGCTCAGATCCCGCGTTGCTGTGGCCCTGGTGTAGGCCGGTGGCTACAGCTCCGATTCGACCCCTAGCCTGGGAATCTCCATATGCCACAGAAGCGGCCCAAGAAATGGCAAAAAGACAAAAAAAAAAAGAGAGAGAGAGAACTTGCCAAACAGATTCATTTAATTTTTATTGAGTGTGTTTTGCACTGTTAGAAACTCCAAAGACTATAAAGAAATCAAAGAGCTTGATTTTTCCAGAGATACAAGATACACATAGAAAGTTAACAGTGTAGCAACTATTCAAAACCACAGTTTGAGTGATATCACCAAGCCAAAATTGGTACCAATGGCAGTAAATCACCGTCTCAGAGCTCCCATCACATTGCAGTCACCATACTGTAGTGGATCCCCACCTACTTAGACATGCCACTTTTGATAAGTAGGGAAACGTCCCCAATTCTCAAGGTTTCCCTCTCAAAAGGGCTGTTAAAATTGACATTTTCCCCTCCTTTTGAATATCTATGAGTCTTTGATAATTTCCAAGATCCTATATGGACGCTTTGATATATAACCAACTTTTCTTATTCTCCAAGTAGGAAACCAACCAAAGTTGAAATATTGAAAATCAAAGGGGAAATCAGGGTTGGAAGAGATAAAGGAGAAAAACGAAACTGCCTTAACCAAGCTTTCTATTTATGTCAAGTTAACCAGTGTCCCTAGCTTTGCAAGATAAAATTATAATGTGGAGAACCTGTAAGAGCTACCTCTAGCCTTTTAACCTCAGAATCTCTATAATTCATTAAGTAATTATCACTTGAACTGGAAGGTAGCACAAAGAAATATAATTCCTGATTAAACAGAAAATATATGAATTGTTGCCAATATAAAAAGATAGAATGTGAAAAAGTGAAAATTCTGTTGCTTGCTATGTTACTCAAATTCCAAACTGTATGATAGATTATTGTCAATAGCAACTTATGCGTATCTCAAACGATACTCTATCATTCAGGCGTAAAAACAAGAACACTATTAGTTGAAGCTGTAGTTCTGTCTAGCCAATTTTTTGCTCTTAATTTCAGAATTGGTTCTATGGCCTTTAAACTTTAGTCACTGCTTTCAAATCATCATACTGACTCCACCAGAGCAAATACCTCTCTTTCCTATGTTGTTTTCCTCCTTTTTTTTTTTCTTTCACTTTAGCTAAGAGATTTAATAAAGTTGGAGTGTCTATTTTCATTTTTCTCATTTGCACTTAAAATGAGGATAATAATATTGCATGCATAGTTCTAGGGGGACATGTTCACGTTTATTTATGTTGCCCTATCTCTCTCAAAGTGTCATTATGCTGGACTAGAAAAAATGGTAAAACCTTGGACATAACCAACCTTTAAAATATGCGCAAAGAGTTTTTATCAGTAGCACATAAAAAAATCAAACTAAGGTACAGAAAATTAAGGAGACTTAGCAAATTGACTCAGTCAAGCTTGTTTTCTAGGCCATTCCTCTCAATATAGGAACATGCTAACTTTGGACTGATATAACATGCTACAGGAGTTTAATAGCATACTTTAACTTCTAAACACCAACTGTTTGACAAGTAATTTACAGAAAAGACACATGACTTTAAGATATACCTCTCTCTTCTCATACCAGTCATTCACATCTTATTGTAATTTTTCTTTTATTGTGGAGCATTTTCAGCTATAGTACTCCCTCTAATCACTAAGTGTATTTAGCATCTCTGACATGCAGTGGCATTTTGAGGTGATATTGAAGAATTAAAATGTATGTATAACTAAACTAATTGAACACAGCTTTCACCTTAAGAATAAGAAGGAGGGAGAGAGGGAGAGGGGAAGGAAAGTAGGAAGGAAGGGAGGGAGAGAAGGAAGGACAGAGGGAGGAAGTTAGTTCATAGCCAGGCAAAAAGAAATGGAAACATCCTAGCTTATTCACTTCAATCATGGCTAGTAGGTTTTTTAAAGTCATTGGATTATGTTTGAACATTTCAAAAAACCTGCCTATTCTATCTTCTTATACGTCTTTTGTGGCTTTATGTAATATCTATAAGCATCTCTGGAGAAATTTTAAGTTGCACATGTTAAGTATGTCGTTGAGAACTTATGGATAAAATTGGAGTCATTGAATTGTCTCCCTGAAATTTTTAATGGCTGTAACTTCACAAATGATCTACAAGATTTGGAGCAAATAAGAATCTCAGTTTCTCAAATTCTGAAAAGTACAGTGAAACTCAGATATTCAAAATCAGTAGGATGAGATGTCTATTTCACCACATGATGGGATTGTTAATTTTATGTCAAACTGACAGACCAGAGGATATCTTGATAACTGGTTAAACTTTGTTTCCCGGTATTTCTGGATATGCCCTTTGAATGGTGAACTGCATAAAACAGATGGCCCCGGCAGTGAGGGTGGGTGTCATTCAAACCATCGAAAGCTGAAGAGAGCAAAAAGTCAGAGGAAGGTTGGATGCTCTCTCACCCTGACTTCTTGACCTGGGACATTGATATTCTCCTGCCCTCCATGCTCCTTGTTCTCAGACATTCAGAGTAGGACTGGAAAATACACCATCAGCCCTCCAGCTCTTGTCCCATTGAACTAGACCACCAGCTTCCTGGGTCTCCAGCTTACAGATGGCAAACTGTAGGACTTCTCAGTCTCCATCATTATGTGAGCCAATTCCTTACAAAAGATACATAAATTACATGTATATTTACATGCCTTCTGTTGCTTCTGTTTCTCTGGAGAACCCCAGTACAAGGGGAAAGAGGAATCTAGACAATTCAAAACTATATAATGGTGTTCCCTAATTTGCCTAGAAGATGAATCAGTTATGTCTTATATGGTAGAAGGATGTTGTACTTCTTGAAAGGCGGGGGTCTCCCCACTTGCGTATAGTTTGTACTTTCAGTAAGCTCACTGTTCAGAATCTACCAGGCATTGTGCTAGCCACTAATGAGATCAAGAAAAAAGGCATAGGGGCAGCCTTCAAGGTACCTAGTGTCAGAATTCTCTGATCCAGTCCCTGCCTTAATTGATGATGATAAAGTATTCATTTATTTCCTCATTCAGGATTAATTAGGCACCTAATGTAGCAAAGACTCTGTATTTTGTGCTGTGTATAGTGTAATGAATGAGGCAGACTTGGCTTTGACTCTCATAGAGTTGACACTGAGGGTAAACACATAAGCATGTTTTTCATCACCCTTGCTCTGTGTAAAAAAGGAAAAAGGAAAGTACTAAGGAAAGATGTATGGCGCAAAGTCACTTTGGCTAGGGTAGGGGAATGCTGCGTTCTCAAAAGGATAAGACTCAGCAGGAGGAGAAGGGTTTGGAGAGAACATTCCAGTGGCGTGAAAAGATCTGGAGACAGAAACTGAAAAGCTAAGGTGGCTGGGTCAAAGTGGAAGGGGGGGCGGTTAGGTGAGGTGCAGAGAGAGAGAAATGAAGCCAGCTCATGCAGGGCCTCACAGGCCACGTTCAGGATTTCTGTCTTGATCCTGACAGTCTCTGAGGGGTTTCAAGCTGGAAAATAATGGGATCAGATTTCTATCACTTCAAAGTTTTCATACCTTCTGGGTGGAGAATGGATTCGTATTCACAGGTGCAAAGCTATTGTAGAAGTCCAGGTGTTAGTGGTATGATGGAGGAGATGACCAAAAATGGACAGATTCAAGGGATGTTTCGGAGGAAAATGGACAGAAATTAGTAAAGGATTGAACATGAAGGTAATGGAAAGTGGTGCCAAGTGTGACTGCCAGGCTCCTGGTTTGTGCAGCAGAATGTTTTGGGGGGGGCCCTTCACAAAAATGGAGAGAAGTGGAAGATAATCAAGATGGGGACAAGGTGAGCTGTAGCAAGTCAGGGAGAGGACACTATCAAGAATGACTGCAAATTGTTCATTTGGGCAACTGTTGCATTTAACAGAAGACTCCATGAATATGGGTTAATGTCTTTGGGGGGAGAAATCATTTTCATTCATTCTCAAGCATCATAATATTATTTCAGAACTTGGGTGCATTCTTTACCATATATCAAGGATTTAAGACAAATACAACCTAACAAGTAACACGGCAATGTTTGTCTCTCCATTATAGTGTAACATTGTTTATTGCCTCTTCCTTCCCACCTCTCCCTGACTTGCTTCACACATGCTTTGTGTTCTCACTTTGTCGGCATGATGACGTGGAAGGAGATGGTCGCTGAAGTCAGACTCCATGGTTCAGGTCTGGTGCTACCACTTGCTAGTTGTATGCTTGTGACAAGTTGGTCAAACTCTCTGTATATAGTATAGTATACTATATTATACTATATTATATTATATTATACTATATTATATTATGTATTTATTGTAATATGTGTTATATTTTTCACCTATAATACTTACCACAGGAGTTTTGTGACATTTTTTAATAGGAAAATCTATCTAAGAGGTCTGGAACAGTACCAAGTCTCTGTTTAATACTCAAACAGAAAAATGGCTATTGCCCTTTAGTATCAGAGTGTCCTTGTCCCTTTCCTGGCACCTCCTCACCTGGCAAACCAAGATGTAGATATAGCTCTCCTGCCCCACCCTTTAGGGAAAATAGAAAAAGAGTGCCATCCTAATCTGAGCCTAGTATGTGTGTCTTACTCCCAACCCCCTCTCCTGTCCTCTGTCTGAAGGACTTGGTCCCCACATCCCCAGGATGGCTCTGGAGGGCAAGAATTTCATCCTTCTATCTCTTCTATTTCCACTTATTCTCTTTAAAACAAAAAGAGAGCAGCTGTTTTTGTAAACACAGGAATATGCCATGACTAGGAGGGGACACCAGAGTTTCTGTGCAGGCTGGAGGTAAAGCCCTGACAGCACTCCTTACACTTCAGAAAAGTGTGCAGACCCAGAAATGGTATCCCAGCCTTGGGTGCCCCAAAATGGTTTTGACTGAGACATCTGAGTAGTTGTTTATGTGGACATAGCGTTAGTTTCAGCTGCCAATTTTAGAATGAAATGGCTTCCATCACTACAAAATTTCAGCAGAACATGTTTTCCAAAATAAATGTCGTTAAATCTACACGCCCACCAACTGATAAGGGACTTGAACTCAGAAAATATGGCAAAAACAGCAGAGCAGCAAAAGTAAGAAAAACACATGCTCCCATCATATGGTTAGAATGACTCTTTTCTTCCTCTCAGGAAAGCATGTATACTGGGCCAGTGAGCAAAGTGAATCCACTTCCCCTGAATGTAGGGAAATCGTAAAAGGTCTCTATTTGTTTCCAGTTCAAGTTGTGTGAGGTATTAGTGAATTTACATTTCCATGACTTGACTGTACATTTTTAAATTAACAGTATCTCTTTATTTTGTATTAATAATTTAAAAATAAACCTATTGTAAAATCCTAAAGAAAAGAGTTTTGGCAAATCAGGGCAAGGGTATACCTGGGGAAAGTTGCACTGTGTCTTGAAGAGAATTGAAGTATTGTGTTTCGGAGCCAAGGGTCCTACCTATCTTCAGAGTAGTTGTCTTTATAGTTTTGAGAGTTAATGAGCCATAAAGTGATCATTTAAAGGCTTGTGTCACAGCAGTGGCCATATGAGTTTGTCATTGTGATGACACTTCTTAGAAAATCATCTCAATTTGTACCTCATAGTTTTAGAAGAGGAGAGAAAAAAAAACGAAAACCTTTGTATCTTATTTCTACCCAATACCTCCATCTGGGATACAAGCAGTGTCTGATCAAACATATGGCACATAAACAGTAATTTAATTAAATGTGAACAAAGCCTTTTCATGTACCATATTTAAATTTTGAAATGTAGCCCAGTTTTCCTTCTATTTAAAATACATGAAACAACACACACACACACACACACACACACACACACATACACAAATCACATTGTTAATAGCAGATGACAAGTAAAGAGCCTTGCTGCATGATATGGCCTGGCCCCGTCTATGTAGGTAGGCGATTTTGAATGTATTACACCTTGGCAGTCAATAGAGTTGAGTATTTTTGTCCTGACCAACCCATCATTTTAATAAAATTGCAAGCATAGCTTCATAGTGATTTCATCCAGTCTAGCATCTGTAATGATTTGATTTAAATGATGCTAAGGTGTTCAAAGCCCAACCACAAGCTAAGCAAGGAGTATTTATTTAAACTTGTATGTTGTCGTAGAAGTTCCTGGGCAAATCAGAGAACAAATATAGTTTGAAAAGAGATGAGTTTATAGACACCACCTGTTCAGATTTCAGATTCATGTAGCTGACTATGAGTATTCTTACACAAAACAGGAATTTGACTAAGGAGTCACATAATATTAATAGAATAAAAACCAACTATTCCCCCATAAAGTTGGCCGAAAAAGCAAAAATAGGACCAGATCATGACAATCCTTAAATATGTGTTACTCTCTCGTGATAGAAATTACCAGAACTTTACAAAGATCCTATACCACACGAAATAAAATGTTTAAGGCAGATAAAATGGTATATACAGAAGATCATCCAGTAGATTGTTTTATTTTTTTAGAAGGCCTTACCCGTTTCAGCAAAGTAATTTACATATCTTTTATTCCAGTTGCCCGATTGTACACTTTACCCAAGCGTCACACTCCTTATAATGATGGGTTCCTCACAGCCATGTGCCTGATTTTTCACACAATAAATGCAGATTAAAAGCCTACTTGGAAATTTCTTTTAGTAATACACTTAGGCCCAACACTAAAAGAATAACAAGGCTTTCAGAACGGGAGCTCTCAGACGAGATGTTCTTACTCCCCCACCTAACAAGTGTCATGTGTTTTATATACATTTAAAACACTTGATTCCATTGTCTTCATTCTTCAGTTTCCATCTTCTAGAAATCATAGTTAAAAGAGAGAGAGACCAATAAAATTCAAAACATGTTGTGATGGGCACTTTTTTCCATTAATTTTTAAACCCATGCATGTGGCAAAGGAAATGAAATCCTCGTGTTTCTGACTCATTTACACTTAACGCACCAAAATGTTCTTTTTAAAAAAAGCACTGACCTCCAACAAGTCTTCCGAACCTTTTTTTTTTTTCTTTTACATATTATTAGTCCCATCTTGTCAACTCACAGTTCTCAAGGTTCAAGGTTGGTTCACAGCTTTGAACCCAGGTGCTGAGAATAAGCTTGAAACTTCACAAAACAAACATGCTTTGCTGCAACCCCCTCGGAGAATAATTCCAGTCGAGCTTTCGGTGTGACATTTTGTCACTTCTACTTCAATTTTGAGTTCGAGTGGGAATAAATGAGGCAAGTGGGGGGAAAAAAAAAACTTTAAAAAGAAGAAAGGGAAAATAGGGGAAATGACTAATTCACTTGGGATGTGGTGCATAGAAAGAATCCTGGACCAGAAGTAAGGCGAGGCCCTTCCAGCTGCTTCTCTCAGCTTCAACACTAGCAAGGATAGAGCTACATAAAATGGTTATCCATCCGATGTGGGCAATGAAATTCGCAATAATGAGAGGGTTGGAATTAACAAAGTCAAATGAAATGATTATTATGTTTCCTTCTGTCCCTGACATTTCTATTATTTTATGAATTTATCTGTGGGCAGTAAACAAGCCAATCCCCTCAAGGAGTTCAGTTTTCATGTGAAGTGCCCTAAACCAGCTCTTCTTCTACCTCTCTGCCCTCCCAACTCCCCACACTGCCCCTAAACACTTCTCTGACCTCTAGGCTGCTCCAATCCCTCCAGCTCCATGTTCCTATTGACCCACTTCTGTTTCGTGTTCCTGCTGATTCACTTCTGTTTCACGTTCTTATTGATCCACGTCTCTGAATCTTGAAACTTCAGTTTCGTTCTCTAGTTCATTCTTGGACATGAATTGGTTCCTTTGGTACTTGCGTGATATTTGGCCCCAGAACACCCTTTGTGGTTTGCAGTTTCTGAACCTCTTTCTGTCTTCAGTCACAAACGTCCAGGTTTCTGCATCAAACAGCTCTAAAAATCCGTCTGTAAATATCATGAGAATCAATTCAGATTTAATGGAAGCTTTGGTCATTTGTGAAACTAGACCATCAAACATTAATCCATGGTAACTTTTACTCAAGTATTCTGGTCTAGAGATATATATGTCAGCTGGGAGAAAGGAAAAATTATTTCCAGCCTATTGACGTGGACATACAGGAGCTTTTTAATAGATATATGCTTAATACATTTTACTTAAAAGATCATTAGGTCATCAAAAGTTCTGAAAGATATCCTTTGTCTTTTTTCTTGGAAAATTGATTGGCTTGTACACAGTGTTTGGTACACACGGGCCAAATTGGGGCCATGTATGCTGACCTTGAAGTTTTCTCACTTAAGAAACAGGATTGGAGCTCCCGTCATGGCACGGTGGAAACAAATCCAGCTAGGAACCATGAGGTTGCAGGTTTGATCCCTGGCCTTGCTCAGTGGGTTAAGGAACCAGCATTGCCATGAGCCGTGGTGTAGGTCACAGACACAGCTCGGATCTGGCATTGCTGTGGCTCTGGCATATGCCAGCAGCTACAGCTCCAATTAGATGCCTAGCCTGGGAACATCCATATGCCGCAGGTGTGGGCACCCCCCCCAAAAAAAAAAAGTAAAGAAGAAAGAAGCATAGGATTAATGTGACGCTATTGAAAGTCCTCTGACTAAACATCTTCACATTCCAGAGACTCCATTTATGCTTGTGATGATTTTGATGGGTTTTTGTCATCTCTTGTGTTTATCACTTTAAAGATTTTGTAACCATGTGTGTGGAAAGTAGCATGCCAAGTTTCAAACCCCTTGGAATTTCCTTAGTTCTCATTCGGCATCAGACTTAAGCTCTTCCAGGTTCTGTTTACTGCTAGCTAATGATGATTTCCTTATCCAAATGGAGGAAAGACTTTTGAACATATATTAAAATGTGTGTATGATTTCTGAGACATCAAATAGCTGGAATAACAAGTCAACATTTTGATGAGTTAAGTGTAAATTAACCAAAAACACATGAACTAAATTCTCCTTGAAGCACAGATGGTTTGAGAAACCTAGGAGTGCTTGGAAAAAAATGTGGCTTTTATTTTCATGAACCTCCAAAGTTTGAAAAAGTGGTTAAAGATTAATTTCCACCTCTTTCCAGTTGTTGCTTTAGAATTTTAATAGATTCCTTTTTTTTTTTTTTTTAACCTGGATTGTCCAAGGAACATAAGTCCTTTCTTCCTTCTCCTTTCATTCTCCTCTTTCTTACTCAAGGATAAGAGGGCAGCAAGAGTAAGAATCCCATCTTCAAAGGGCAGAGAGCACTGATCTGATAAATATTTTCAACAGGCAAAGAACAGTGATCTGATAAATATCAAGACACTGGTCTGTCATTTTCTTCTAGTGGATGAAATTCTGGAAATGCAAACAACCTATATGGGGCTCTGCTTCAGCCCTATATCCTTTGCTGTGGCAGAGATATATTTTTGTACTACTATGGGGCTCAGTATTGAACCGCTAGTATAGAGTTAGAAATGTAACATGGCCTGTCTTCAGCCTCCTTTTATTCCACCATCTAGGCTTCCATTGGATAGGGCTAAAGGAAGTCCGTGGGTAGTAAAGTAAGCTCAGGGGATGTTGTGGTGATGTTGAAGCTGATGCCCAGGTAATAATGAGGCAACATTTTCCTTGGACTTCTTTGAGCATATCTTTCTTCCAGAGACCTCGTGAGAAATAGGGATACTGAGGCCAATACAAGATTCTAGGTCTCTGAACCAAAAAACAAACAAAAAAGTCTGTATATTACTAAGCATCATCTAAACCACCTCATTATTATTACTTTGGTTACTCAGTTGTACCCATATTCAAAGCATCTCCTTTTAAAATTATTAATCTTTCTATGAAAATAAAAGGTATTTCCTATAAAACTGTTTCATTTAATCATATATATTTTTATTTTTTGTGTTCTTTATTCACTTTTAAAATTATAAAAGTAGTAAATACTTATTTACCATGGTGTATAAATTTTAAAGGAAAAATGTAATCACATTGCTGTCATATGTCTATTAATAACCATATCATTATTGATAGAAGCAATTTTAATGAGCTGATGTAAAACTTCAAATCTGTTTTCATGTGTATACGTATGAGTATTTTTTCATGTTTTTCTCAGAAAATAAGTTCATGCTATACTGCATTATTTCTCAATCTTTTATTTTCATTAAGAAGTCTATTCTGAAAATTCATCTAGTTCAGTAGCTATAGCTCAAACCTATCTTTTTAGGTAACTGTTTAATTTCTATTTCATTATTGTGACATGTTCAGTCATTACATAATTGATGGACCTTCAGGTTATTTCCAGTTTTTTGCCACCCTGAAGAGTTGCTCTACAATCCTTGCACATACGTCCTTGCATTCTAGGGCTTTGATCAATGCAGAATTAATGTTCAAAACTGGGACTTCTCAGCCAAATAGTATGGGCATGTTTAATTTATGAAAGGTATAGCTACATTACTTTCTAAAAACAAATGTAGAAATGTGTGAGACTGTTCATTTTTCCACATTCCCTTTTTCATTTTTGCACATTTGGAGAATGAAAATAGCCATTCATTTTTTCTTAGTTATTTTCTATTTCATTCATTTCAATTTTGTTTTGCTAAATTTTTATAAGGATTTATTTCTGTAAATCAGTATGACAGTAATTGTGGTTCTTTTATGGAGCCGTGGGTTAAGGATCTGGCATTGTCACTGTAGCAGCTCAAGTCACTGCAATACCTGCTTAATACATGCTCAATACCATACAGCCATTGAGAAGAATGAACCAATTCTCCAGATACTGATGTGTACTGATAAAGATATATTAAGTAAAAAATGGAAGGTATAGTACAGTGTGCATAGTACACTACAAATTGTTTTCAAAATAGAAAAGTACATATGCATACATGTATAGACATAGAATACTTCTGGGAGTGTAGATAGAAGAGGCTAGCGTCAGGGACTGTCTCTGTGGAAAGCAGCCAAGTGCCCAGGGGACACAGGTGGGGGTAGGATAAAGACCAGTCTTTTACTACCTAACTTTGTTACATTTTAAATTGTGTCCTTTCCCCAGGGAAATATTCTAAGGAGGGTCCTTGTTCCCATTCAAGGGAATTCCCTCCCACTCCTACTTCCCAGGTTAGTGCCAAGATTGCAGATAAATAAAGATGTTCTAAGTATTAAAATATTTCTTGTATATATTCAGCACCAAGAAAACTGAGGTCACCAAGTTTACTGTCATGCATATCATGGAGAAATTGGGAGAATGTGAAGTAGGGAAAGTTCCTATATAACAGAAAGTAAAAGAAGAAAGACATTCTGGAGCTTGGGGAAGAGCCAAAGAGAAGAGAATTAAGAGTGAAGTTCAGAGGTGAATGTCCTCTATGGTATTGGGGTCCCAACCAAAGAAAACGGATAGAAACATCCAAGGTGTAATGGGGGAATTCCAGGGTAGATTTTCTTGTCTATTTGGTTGGGTTGGGTTGGGCTGGGTTCATCAAGCATTGTCTGAGAAAATTTCATGCCTCTTAGGAAGATCCCATGTTCATCAAGTACCTAAACAACAGGGATGTATCTAAGCAGGTGGGCTTAACATAGCAACTGCAGTGCCTCCTGACCTGTTTACAGCGTGTTCAGGATCCAGATATTCCCACCTGATCTAATGGGAGGACAGAAAAACACAGAGTAGACTTGTGACCCTGAAGAGGGCTGAGATAGCACCAAAGAGGATGCAGGAATCTAGGACCGGACTTTACAGTCGGGACCATGAACTCAGAAGTAGATGCTAGTGCCATGCCAAAAGGATTCCGCAGGACTGGTCCCCACATGGAGCACCAGTCGAGGGTACCCAGTGCGGACCAGTGAGAAACAAGAAGACTGTATAGAACATAGCCCCCTCCTCCTACTTGCAGGAGAAAACATGAGAAGCCAAGCCCCCAAAACTGCTATTTAAATGCTGTGAACTGAAAAAGTATATCTTGACTCTCCATACTTAACTATGACTCCTATTTTGTAAGTGGGATTTGTCCTCACCCTGAAGCAAAAAATAGCTTGATAGCATGAATAAGAAGTCACAAGTTAAGATTTACGGGGATAATAAAATTGCTACTTTAAGATATTGTTCCTCATATATCAATGTACTGTTTGTCTGTTATAAATCACATAAAGTTCTGTTAGGCATAAATAAATATATGGACATATTTTGACTGTAACAGAAAAAAATCAATATTTTGGTCAAGAGCTAAAAAATATTGCATATTTGCAAATGAGAGTTATGTTTCCCTAAATATTTGATAGGTGGAAACTGCAGAAGAAATATCAATACTCGGTATTTGTTAGGATCACCTTCTCTCTGGTCTTCAATGCATAGCCAAGACTCCAATAAAATCTCCATTTTTGGCTTCAACTGCTCTGAAAGCATCAGCATGTCATTTGAGCAAAGCAAGTGCGTGTGTGTGTGTGTGTAAAAGTTATATGTCTAATAGCCACCCAAAAAAGGCTTCAAGTATAGCAGCAATCAACTATTTATAATGCTTTCAAGTTTATTTCCAAATATACTATGAGTATTTGTGAAAGTCCCCAAAGTATTTCTTGCCTTGTATATTCATCAAAGTGCTGGAAAGTTACACAAGAGCAGTCAGATAAGGCAGTTAATATGGCTGGCACCAGTGTGACTGCTTTACTCCTCCCTCTATGATTAATTACAACTAAATTGATGTTACCAGCAATGATTAATTTACAACTTAGACGCAAAGTAAATGAACTAAGCAAATTGGAATTGGCACCAATAATGTCTTAAGCCTCAGCAAAGCACCCAAATCATGATAAGATGTTACGAACAGAATAATTTCTCCCCCAAAATGGGTAAAATACACAGGTATAGGCTTTAGTGTGTGTGTGTATATATACACACATACATATATATATATACTCACATACACACACAAACATCCATACACACACACACATATTTTTCCTTTTTCTTTTTCTTTTTCTTTTCTTTTTTTTTTTTTTTTTTTTTTGCTTTTTAGAGCCACGCCTGTGGCATATGGAAATTCCCAGGCTAGTGGTCAAATCAGAGCTATAGCTGCTGGCCTACACCACAGTCACAGCAATGCAGGATCTGAGACGTCTGTGACCTATACCACAGTTCACGGCAATGCCAGATCCTTAACCCACTGAGCGAGGCCTGGGATCAAACCCACCTCTTCATGGATCCTAGTCGGGTTTGTTAACCCCTAAGCCATGAAGGGAACTCCCCACATGTATTTTCTTAATAAATTCTGAAGCAACATTGAGACATAAAAAACAAAACAAAAACCTGATGTATTTTTCACTTAGATAGACCACATAAATATGCATGGGAATGCCTCAAGTCTCGTTCACTTGAAATAAATGAAAATGTTTACTTCCATTCTGATCTTTTAGTATTGGTTTTTAAGACCTTGGATTGGGTTGTCTGCAGACACAAACCCATATTTGGCCCAATTGTGAGTATTCTGAGCCAGTTTTCTCCTACTTAAAATGAAGGGAATTTTAACTATTCTACAGAGCTTTCAAACAAGATAATAGCTTAGTAGCCCTGGCACACAGCAGGCTGCCTGTAAGATCGCCCACTCTAGTTTCCAGTGGGTTCTCCTGAACAGAGAAGGAATAGTCTAGTAGAGACATCCCTTCATATTTACTTTTATATTTTCCTTTGTATTTCCTTACACGTGCATAGGAGAATCAAAGCCTAAAGGAGGTTATTTCCCCATAAGTTGAGATAACATTCAAGAAAATATATTTTTGATGACTGTGTACTCAAATGGCATTGAGACCGTAGCTTGCAACTATGTAATCTCTTTGCAAAAGGAAGATAAAGTTTTATTCAATCAGATATTTTCAAGAAACACAGAAATATAGTCATTAGAACCATTAAAATTCATCTCGTTGCGTGAGTTCCTGTTGTGCCTCAGCAAGCTGCAAACATGACTTGTATCCATGAGGATGCAGGTTTGATCCCTGGCCTCACTCAGCGGGTTAAGGATCTGGTGTTGCTGTGACTATGACCGTGGCTGGCAGCTGCAACTCCAATTAGACCCCTAGCCTGGGAGCTTCCATATACTGCAGGTATGGCCCTAAAAAGAAAAAAGAAAAAAAAAATTCATCTATTTGAAACACATGGTTTTGCTGTTAGAACCCTGGGGGAAGTTGATTAAAGCCTGGAGAGGCAGGGTAGAAGCCAGAAGTAGGCTCTGGTTTGAAAGGCTCTGCCTTGTTTGTCTAAAATCATAATGTGTGTTCTCAACCTGCAAAATTTATAAAATTCCCAAATAATACCGTTTCACCCAGTTGAATGCCTTTTTCTGTTTCAAACAAGATTTCTTCAAAAGACATGTAACTCTAATGGAAGATAATATGAGAAAAAGAATGTATGTATATATGTGACTGGGTTACTATGCTCTACAGCAAAAATTGACTCAATGCTATAAATCAACTACACCCTAATAAAAAAATAAATTTAATTAATTCATTTTATTTTATTTTATTATTTATTTATTTATTTTTTGTCTTTTCTAGGGCTGTACTTGCAGCACATGGAGGTTCCCAAGATAGGAGTCTAATCAGAGCTGTAGCTGCTGGCCTATGCCACAGCCACAGCAACACCAGATCTGAGCCGAGTCTGCAACCTACACCACAGCTCATTGCAATGCCAGATCCTTAACCCACTGAGCGAGGCCAGGCATCGAACTTGCAACCTCATGGTTCCTAGTCAGATTCGTTTGCTCTGCGCCACGAGGGGAACTCCCAATTTAATTAATAATAATAAGACATTATATGAGATGGATGAAGTCAAAGAAGGGAAGTTATCATGCTCAAGAGTCAAAGGGAATCAGCAGCAAAAAACCTGTATATAGGAGTAAGGAACTCTGTGACCTTTCCCATGAGAAGAATTGTGGTTAACTCTTTGAGGAATTTGTATAGATACAGAAAAAATTATCTTCATGCCAACTCCAAAATGGTTATTACTATTGCCTAAAGCTCTTTAATAATACTTATTGCCTTAATCCTACAGAAGTCTCTAAACTATAAATGTTCCTTAAAAAAAAAAAATGTAACTCAACTGAATCGAATGGGGTAACTTAACTAGATAAGCTTCCTAAAGTTTTTGGTTTTCATTTCTTAGAGCAAAGACCATATTTTAGTAATTTATTTATTTTAAGCACTTAGAACAGTGCCACCTGGCAGGGTAGAGTTGTTTGATAATTATTGGTATAATAACTATATGTCCTGTTCTTTAAGATTCAGAATTATTTCACAATTGATGGCTAAGAAAAAATAATATTTTTAAAAAGAGAATATGACAGCTATATTTATCATTTTTAATTAACCTTTGGCCAAATTTTTTTACTACAAAGTCACACATACATCTTAATTAAGGGACATAAAATATTATTAATGTGTATTATCTTTTGAGGAGGAGTTAAAAATTTTGCAGGTTATTTTCACGTGGCATCTTTTACACATTTTGAAAAGGTCTGTTTTGATAATTTTATAGAAAATTTATGCAGTGGCTCCAAACCTTAAGTCTGATCCTGATACAGCAGAAATGAGCTAATGAGGAGTTCCCCTCGTGGCGCAGTGGTTAACGAATCCAACTAGGAACCATGAGGTTGCCCTTGCTCAGTGGGTTAAGGATCCGGCGTTGCTGTGAGCTGTGGTGTAGGTCGCAGAGGCGGCTCAAATCCCACGTTGCTGTGGCTCTGGCGTAGGCCAGTGGCTGCAGCTCCGATTGGACCCCTAGCCTGGGAACCTCCATTTGCCGCGGGAGTGGCCCAAGAAATAGCAAAAAGACAAAAAAAAAAAAATGAGCTAATGAGAGCTGAGATTAAGTGACTAACATTTTTTAATTTATTGCAACGGGTGGGATTACTCAATGGAAAGATGAACAAAATCAAAAGAAAACAAAATCAACCACAAAATGTGAAAATATTAATACATTAAAGATATTATTATTTAACTGAAATAAATGCAATCTTGGACCACTTCCACTGGCAGGATAACTCTCTCCTTCCCTCTTTCCCTTTCACATGCTGCCCATGCAAAGGGGCTCTTCTGCCCATCTCTTCTGTCTTCATTCTCTCCTCAATGGCACCAGTCTCACCCTTCCTACCGTAGATGACCCTTGCATTGGTATTTAGACTTAAGAGTTCAGATTTTCTAAACCAAAAGCCCAGGAAGAAAATTGACTTCCAGCAATTTCTCCTTTGACCTGGCAACTCAGCCACACCAAAGCAGAGGAAGGCTAAAGCCCAACTACCTTTTTTTGGAATTGGCAAGGAAAAAAATGCGAAGAAAACAGTAATATGAATTAATATATGAACAAGCTCTGTCACCTTGATATTTTAAGTGTATATCTGCTGTGCGTAAATGAAAAATTATTGACTAAGGAAAAGATTATTGAAAATAACAAATGGCTGTTATCACCACGTCATTACCAGAGCCAAGTCTGATGAATAAGGTGGTGTTCAAGATGGGTAATTCAGCTTGGGATCCAAAATGAGCTGTAACTATAGAGTAATTAAATTGACATTATTAATGACTTGCAAGCTGGCTCTTAAATCAATTCCAAACCAAGAAAATAACTATAAAACTACTCAAAACTACTATAATCGACAGCTTTTATTTGCATATAAAATTGCTGGTGATGTACTTCTTTACTTTTCAGTAATATCAATATGTCACAATTCATTATTTAACAAATATTGTTGAATTCCTATGTGCCAGGAACTGTTCTAGGCACTAGGGATGCTTTGGTGAATAAAATAAGCAAATTTAAAAAACATTTGCCCACATGAACCTTATGTTCTCACGGATGAAAACACACAATAAACAAAATAAGTAAGTTATATATCATGTTGCATTGCGGACAGTGCTGTAGAGCAAAATAATTCATAAGGAGGAGCAGGGTGGGAAAAGTGAAGACGGGAAATGGAATTCTAAATACAGTGGTCAGAAGGGGTGTCACCAAGGTGACAGTTGAGCAAAGACTTAAAAGAGATGGGGTTACATGAAGGAAGAGTGTTTTTGGAAGAAATCAATAGGCGTGAACACTTGGCATATTTAGGATGGCAGAAGGGCCATGTAACTGGTGTTAAGAGGGCAAGGCAGAGAGTGGCAAGAGATGAATATAGAGACCTAACAAGGGATTGGGTCACAGAAATCCTTACGATCCATGGTAGGAATTTTGGGTTTTACTCTGGTGAGGTAGAAAGCATTTGCAGGGTTTGACATGATCTGATTTATGTTTTAAAAGAGTATCATTATGGCTGCTATGTTGAAAACATACTAAAGATAGAACAGGTAGAAATCAGGAAAACCAGTGGAAAGTGTGTTGCAATAATCCACGAAAGAGGTGATAATGCATTGGACTGTTAGCAGGGAGGGTGATGAGAACTGGCCAAATTCAGAGTGAAATTAGAAGGTGGAATCCAGCAGAACTTGCCGTCCCATTGGATGTGAAATGGGATCACAGTTAGAGTTGGGTAAAAATACAGATCAAGAATGTTTGGGATTGCATTTCTGGAGGTATTAATTTACCATGCTTATTAGACAGTCAAGTAGTAGTAATCTAAAGACAAGGGCTGAGGTAAAAGCTAGAAATAAAATACTGGGAGTCATGGTTCTAGAGAGAGTGTTAAAATTTTTGTTTAAGGTCCCAGAATTTACATGCTAATTTACAGAATTTTGTCTGGTAGCAATACAAAGTAATTTCTATCCAGTGGAAAACTACAGATTTTTTAAATCCTATAAGATATTAGCTTCTTTTTATCTAATCCTGAAACCTTGAATTAACATTCTGCAATGCATTTCTGACCCTAACTACCTGAGTTATCCAAGACTTCACAAGTGGAGATTCAGGCTTCCACAAGATGTCCCTGGTTTCAAGCTCCAAGGTTCCAGGCCACCCACACTTATGACCAACTGGCTACCAATTTTGAAGTTCTCAGAACGTTCTCATGTCTGATAATTCACTAAAGCAACTCACAACACTCAGGGTCGTGTTATCCTTAAAATCAAACTTTTATTATAAAAGATACAAATGAGGACCAGCAACATGCAGAAACACATTGGGTGTCCCAAAAGCATAGCTTTCATGTCCTCAGGACTTATCACCCTCCCAGTCAATCAATGTATATCACTACCCAGGGAAGCTCACCCAAGTTTTCATTTCCAGACTTTGTATTACGTAGGCATGATTAATCATATCATTGACTGTGAACCCAATCTCTAGCTCCCTACCTCTCCCTGGAGCTCAGGCTCTTATCATCTGACTCAAAGTCCCAATGTTCCAGAATGGCCAGCCTCATCCTATAACTATCTAGGGGCCCACCAGGAGTCAACTCCATTTGCATATACTCTGATATGGTCTCAGGGTCTCACCATGAATAACGGTAAAGACTTTCCTTTCACTCAGGAGATTCCAAGTGTTAAAATTAAGCTCCCTCTCAGGAACCTAGGACAAAGACTAGACACATTCTATACTCTACCTCACATTCCTTTATTAAGTTGCCAATAAATACATAGCTCCTCAAATGTTCTTTGAACTAGTTTTAATCTCTTACTGGCTCCCTCATTAATGAATAAGTGCAATAAAATATTGGACACGTGTTCATTATATATTTTCATGAAAGTCATAATTTTACCTTTTTGAAGATTAAGCTTTAACCGTGGTGTTGAATGAGAGAACTATCAAAGTAAATCAAGAACAAAGAAGGTCCACAGAGCAACCCTTAAGCCTTCCTTGTTAAAGTTCAAGAGCTGCAAAGCCATCAGCAGAGGATTCATAAGAATGCCTAGTGACCAAGAAGAAAACGAGGAATATGTGCTCTTCCAAAACCAAGCAGAGAATGCAGCTCAGGGAAAAGAGGGTCAGCTGTGTCAAATGTGGCTGAAACGTCATCACCGGAAAAGCAGCTTAGTGGACATGGAGACCTTGACAAAGTGCACTTTGAAAACAGTGAGGAATTTGGAGTGAATTTAAGAGAATGATGAAATAGTAAAATATTGTTCAGCCATAAAAAGAAATGAAGAACTGATTCATGCTACATTGGTGAATGAGCTTTGAAAACATTACGCTCCATGAAATATATCAGACACAAAAAGACCATTATTGTACAATTCGGCTTATATGTAATATCCAGAGTAGGTAAATGCATAGAGACAGCACACTAGCGGCTGCAGCAAAGAGGGAAATGGGGAGCAACTTTTTAATGGGTCCAGGGTTTTTTTGGGGGGATGGTAAAAAAAAAATTGGAATTAGGTATAAGTAGCAGTTGCTCACATTCTGAATGTACCAAATTCTAGTGAATTATTCACTGTAAAATGATTACTTTTATGTTATGCGAATTTTTCCCTAATTTTAAAAAGAGGGAAAGAGAGAACGGGTGGAGAGAATGGGGATAGTGAACATAGGCAACTCTTGGACAAGAGAGTTGCTGTGAAGGAGAACAGAAAATAGAACTGTAGTTAGAGGAGGTTATGGGGTCCAGATTTTCTTTTAATGGAGGAAGTAAGAACATATTTGAAAACTGATGGAAATGATCCCGTAGAAGGGAAAAAAATAGATGATGTAGAGGAGAGAGGAGAAAATAGAGTCATTCTCTTTTCTATACATTTTATTTTCTTTAAAATGCAGAAAGCAGAAATGAACTTCACAAATCATGAACTCAGAGAATAGACTCGTGGTTCCCAAGGGGGAGTGGGAGGGAGTGGGGTGGACTGGGAGCTTGGGGTTAAGAGATGCAGACTATTGCCTTTGGAATGGATAAGCAATGAGATCCTGCTGTGTAGCACTGGGAACTGTATGTAGTCACTTATGATGGAGCCTGATAATGGGAGAAAAAAGAATCTATACATGTGTGTGTAACTGGGTCACCATGCTGTACAGTAGCGAATTGACAGAACACTGTAAGCCAGCTATAATGAAAAAAATAAAATAAAAATCATTATATATATTAAAAAATCCACTTACATAATATTAAACTAAATACTGGTGGTGTCTAATCCCAGCTCAAGCCACTGTTTTGTTCTGTGCCTTGGTGAAGTCTCCCAAATCCTCAAACCTACATTTTTTCATTTATAAAATGAAAGAATTGAGCTGGAACACCCCTCAGTATCTTCTAGGTCCCAGAACTCTATGATTCTCTGATAGTCACTGATTTATCTTATTATAAGATCTAAGAATATTCTTATGAAACCTCCTCTCTCCACATTCATATCATTGGATCTCCTCAGACTTCCTTTTTAAAAAAAATTCAAAGCTATACTGATTTATAACAGATTAAATGGACGGAACACACAGGATGAGCAAAGAACTTAAGACTAGCTAGATGCCATCAGAGACATCTGGATAGATTTAACACCACAGCTTTAAAACATCTGGGTGATGTTAGTACTCCAGTTCTGGAAATCATACATTCCTGAATCTGACATTAGTTTGGATGAGCAACTTGTATCCTTAAGCTGCAGATGCTTCATTTTGGCAAGAAAACCTGATAAGCAGAAGAAAGAGCACAAAAGAATATATAAAAATGCGAACATAGCTAGCATGCAGTGGTGAATTGTCTCAATGCAGAAAGCTGAAATCTGAATATAAACCCTATGGGTTTGTTTTGTTTTGTTTTGTTTTTGGCTTGTTTTAGCACAGGTATTTGATAACCCACTGACATAGTGAATTCAGTGTGCCTAAACCTAAAACATCACATTTCCCACAATCTGTTCCATATGATTTACTGGTTTTCCCCATTGCTCTCTCTAGCAGCCAGGTTGAAAACTTAGGAATTACTTCTGATCTTCTTCCTCTTTAGGCCCCTTTCCTACATCAGGACATTCATTGAGGCCTGTAGATTTCTGACCCCATCTTGACCAAGGCCCCACCTCCCAGTCCCACGGATACTCCCCTTTTGACTTCCAGCATCACTGCTGCCTTCTCCTTCCACGGAGCTTGGACTGCTCCAAGCCTTTCCTAGCCCTTCCATGGGCTCTCCACATTCCATTCGTGCCACTGTGCCAATTAACCCTTTTAGGAGACGTGACCAACCTTTGTAAGACAGATCAGCAAACTCAATATTTGCCCCCAGCAGGATTCAGACCACAGTCTGTATCAAGTACCATTGCCTAGGGTAGAAAGACAAGTCTTGAAATGTGGCCCCCTCTTTATTTCTGCCCTGCCAGTGGGAGCACCTGAACCTTCTCCTTAGAGAGACTCCTCCGATCCCAACACGATGGCGATAATGATTCTTAAAACATGTTCTTGTTTTTCCTTTTCATACATCAATATATTTACCTGTTCAGGCGGAAGCATCTTAAGTCACATAGAGGATTAGGATGACTACAGAAGAAATAGAAAGAGAGGCTCTGCTCAGTTTTGACTTCAAAGCTGGGTTGGAAGAAGGACACACGGTGTGGAGACCTTAGGACCAGAAGGTCTGGCAGGTCCTTTCATCCTTGCCACCCCTGGACACACAGGACCCACATAAGGTCACCCTCTCTACTCGGGTTCCACACTCCTCACAGGGCAAATGAAACTTACCAGAAGAATTCCCTTCAAGGGAAGTCCTGTAAGTTGTTGGAAATAAGAACATAAGGCCACGGCACAGACAAGTAAGATTGACAATGGCAGCTCTAGAAACAAAGAGTAGCAAAATTACCTTTTAAGGAAGCTGATTTGTTATCTGTGAGTATGTAGTTTTACTTCATAGGCTCTTCCCTACAGAATCCCTATTAAATTCCACATAGGGGACCAATGCTTTTGGAGCATTTCACTTTTTTAAAGGCATTTGGAAAGGTGCTGAAGGCAGTGATTACTGCCAGTGTTGTCAAATGGAGAAATTAGCAGCATTCTCCTTGAACAACAGTATAACCAGTGGACTTACTGGAATTTGTCCTTGAAAGAAAGGAGATGGCAGAGTTCATGTTGGGTACTAACACTGGTATATAATTTTTATTTCGTTGCCTAGTATGGATTTATAAACTGGCAGCAAAAAAATAACTCTTCGAGGTAACAAGCTGAGATTTGATAAATACTAATTGTTATAATCATTTTTAAAAACATTTGGTCCTGGGGTTCCCATCGTGGTGCAGTAGAAACAAATCTGACTAGGAAATATGAGGTTGCCGGTTCGATCTCTGGCCTCACTCAGTGGGTTAAGGATCTGGCCTCGCTGTGGGCTGTGGTGTCGGTCACAGAAACGGCTCCAATCCTGTGTTGCTGTGGCTGTGGTGCAGGCCAGCAGCTGTAGCTCCAACTCAACCCCCAGCCTGGGAACCTCCATATGCCACGGGTGCGCCCCCCCCCCCCACAAAAGAAAGGAAAAATTAATTAATTAATTAAATAAAAACAGTTGGTCTTTTTAGTCAAACTGGTTAAAAAGTTCTTGATTGTTCAAATGTATATGGGGGAGGGAGTGGGATAGATGGGCATTTGGCAGGGAGTTGGATGATGCAAATTGTTATATCTGGAATGAATGGGCAGTGGAGCCCTACTGTACAGCACAGGGAAGTATGTGTGATTGGGTCACTTTGCTGTACAATAGAACTTGAAGAAACATTGTAAATCAACTGTACTTTAATAATAAATAAATAAATAAAATTTGGTGGGGGCAGTGAGATAACTATCTACAACGCCAGAAAAAAAAAACTGTCATTTATAAAGTACTATAAATTTAAGTATTTTTGCACTGTTAGTCAAATCGATGTTAACTTTTTTTAATCCAAAAGAAAATAGATTAAAAAAAACACCACAAAAGTCAACAGTATTAGGCAAATTGACTTTAGTCCTATTGGCTTGTTACTAGTAACTCAAGATAATTAACCTAATCCAAGCTTGAAAAAAATAATTAAAAGGCAAAAATGTGCTCTTAACTCCTAACATCAACATAATACTTAACTAAATGAGAGTTGTAAAATATTTTTGATCCCAAAAGGAACTCTGAGAATTAGCTTTAAAAAAAAAAAGAGAGACTCAGCTGCCACATTTGATAAATTAAGTGGGGAGCAAGAGAGAGAAACTAGGGTCCTTCTGAAGAGGGGAGCTCATGAGCAGAGCTGGGAATGTGAACACAGGCCTCCCAGATGTGAAGGATTGGATTTGCTTATCTAGAAGGCTTAAATTAATGAAATTGGTTCTTTCTTTTCACTCCCATTATATTGAGAGCTAGGAGGACAAACTTTGAGAGAGATGTTTTTCAAGAGATTTCTATTTCTAGTTAATCTGGTAAAGGATACAATATCTACAAGAATTACTGACCGTGTCAAGGCTGCTGATGGCTAACATGACAAGCAGCATCATTCAAGATCATTTTGTGCTGTGTAGTTTTTTTTTTTTTTTTTCTTCTTAGTTCAAAACTATGGTGATAAGATCAGGTCATGTAAAGATGGTGGAATGTGGTATCTGCTAACAAATGCTGGGTAGTATTTAAAACATGCTGAGAGCAGCACAGAGGCAGGGACGAAATGTTCTTAGTGTTTCAAGCCTAATGTCTCTTTCATTGCATAGATTTCCATCAGTTCCTTCTATTAGGTAAATTACATCTGACCTTTATATCCCAGTGAAGTTAAGTGTAATTTAAGAGTTTATGAGCATGGGAGTAGGGGAAACAGAAACTTTCCACTCTGCAAAGAAGGAGTTGTCAAATGATGACACAGAAGCCTCCAAAGAGATGGCCCCTGTGTGTACTTCTGGTCAGTTTCACTGGGGTAGCCCAAGAAAGTAAGAGTTGTGTTTTCTTTTGCCTGCTTGTTTTTTGCTCTTTAAACTAAATATCAGCGTTGGAACCTAATTCCTTTCTTTGGTCCAAGTTGTCCCTAGGGAATCTTCCCTTTTTCTAATCAGGATGGCAAAGGTGTGGTGGGACAGGTGTTCTCACAGACAGCACTGTTGGTGTCGATACAAGCTTCAGGAGGAAAGTCTCTCGTGCTTTTTCAAGGGCCTCGAAAACACTCATACATTTCATCTGTGTTCTTCCACTTTTAAGAATCTACCTGAAAGAAATAAGAGATGTACACACTGATGGCTATAAAGCACTTCTTACAACAATTGGAAACAGTTAATGTCCCATAACAGGAAGATAGTTAAATTATGATGTGCCTTTATGATTGAAAAAGATGCAACCATTACAATCAAGATTTCCAGAATGCTTCCACCTTTAAACAAGATATGTATCTGGATTGAAAGAGAGAGAGTGTGTGTGAGATATTCTCCTGATAGTTAACAGGTCTAGAAGAATGATAGGATTGTGAGTAATTTTCTAAACATTTCAAAACAAATATGTTTTATTATTGTACTTCACACAAAAGCAGTATTTTTAAAGTCATCTTCAGAGACTATACAGTGGAATGAATAATGATCAAGATAATGT
Source organism: Phacochoerus africanus (assembly GCF_016906955.1). Lineage (NCBI taxonomy): Eukaryota > Metazoa > Chordata > Mammalia > Artiodactyla > Suidae > Phacochoerus > Phacochoerus africanus. The sequence continues at coordinate 128,415,774 of NC_062547.1, read as the reverse complement.
TGAATGGAAGAAGCAAACACTGAATAGTACATACAGTATATTTTCATAAAATCATATACATGTTTTAATATGAAAAGAGAATAAAGACAAAAAATAAAATGTAATAATGTCTGGGTTAAGCAATTATTGGTAATATTATTTCATATTTTTCTATATTTTCTAAAATTATTAGAACTAATTTTAATCAAATTAATATGTACATATAGGAGAAAAAGTCAAAGAGTACACCAAATTCTTTCATAAGCATGTCTGTGTTTTATGTATTTGATACTGACTCCACTGCTCTAAATAATGGGCTCACCTCTTGTGGCATCCCAAGATCCTCACTTCCTGATAGTCATACTCTTATTATAAGATCCTCTTCTAGAAAGAAGAACCTATTGGAGCAGTAGGCTCTCTTGCAGAAGTGACAGTGTGACTTCTAGGGCTAGGTAATAATTGGCTTCTTGGATGACTCACTCAGGAGCAAGCAGCTATCATTTCAAGAGGGCACTAAAGCAATCCTGTGGAGAGAAACCAAAGCCTGGTGCACCATATTGGGAGTGAAATTTACAGCCCCAGTAGTCTTTGGGTAGCTGTAACCCCATGAGAAACTGAGCCAGGACTCCCCGGCCAAGACACTCCAAATTCCTGATGCACAGAGTTAACAAACATTTATTGTTTTAAGCTGTAAAGTTATAGAGTAATTTGTTATGCAGCAGTAAATAACAAATGCACCTCTATTTCTTAATATTTTGAACATTTTCTATGAACATTAGCTCATTCTCACCTCCCCCACTTGCAATGCCCCCCTCTTTCCTAGTTTTTGGTAATTGTGTCCCTTAGTGAATGGGAAGATTCTGTCTATTATAGTTGAGAATATAAACGGTGTGTCTAAAACTCTCCTACTTTTTCCAACAACTTTCCATGGCACCTCTTAATCTCAGTATATATTATGAGGGTTCTATGAATCCACCCCTCTCTACACTCCTCCCTCATATCCATTCGCTATCTTTTGTCAGCTCTGCCTTTGCTTTAAGATCATAAAACCTGGGAGTTACCACTGCAACTCAGCAGAAAAAAACCCAACTAGCATCCCTGAGGATGCAAGTTCAATCCCTGACCCCGCTTAGTAGGTTAAGGATCCAGCATCGCCATGAGCTGCAGCGTAGGTCACAGATGTGGCTCGGATCTGGCATTGCTGTGGTTGTGGCGTAAGCCAGCAGCTATAGCTCCAATTTGACCTCATCCTGGGAACTTCCGTATGCCACAAGTATGGCCCTAAAAAGAAAAAAAGAAGAAAAAAAACCATAAAACTTGATTACATTTACACCATGTTCAATGTCCAAGTAATTCATTAGTGCTCTATCTGTAGGTTGATACTGATATTTGAAAATACAACCGTGGCATTAAGACAGTGTAACGTTTTTTCTCCAGAAGAGCCATGTTGTGTGGTAGGATTACATTTCCACTTCTGTTGATCCAATGTGATGAATCCTTGGGGACCTGAAGAAACACGTTTTGTGAGAAGATCAAATGGTTTCTCTTTATTATAGATTCCATCATATCTCAAAATCATGCCATATCTCAATTTGCTTCTCATTTGGCCATGTCTTTCGTTTTGAACTTTTTCCCTCTGCCAATATTTTAATGTATCTTCCTCATTTTTTCAATATGATCTTTCCTTTTTTGCAGCCTTTGAATGAATTCATTCCATTCTTCGTAGTGTTATTTGCGGAGTCCACAGCATGCTGTACTATTTAGGACTCCTTGCTTTCAGTGCTACCCAGCTAGCATTCTGGCTTTTCTTTCCCTTGTACTCTTAGGTCATTTCCACCATTTCTTTTATTTCATGTCTTCCTACTATTTGTTTTTTCCCCTCATTTCTCTAGCTCACACTGTCAAGTATATTTTTCAGGTTGGCCATGTAAGAAACTTTCCATGACCTTGCCTGAAATATATTCATTTATACCTCACACTAAATGAAAATATTGTTAGAAATATAATTCTACCTTTAAAAAATCTTTTCTCTCAATATTTTAAAGGAATTGCTTAGAGACTCATTGTTATTAAAGAGAAATTTGACACCAGTCTGTTTGGTATCAAATGTCACGGGACTTTTTTCCCCTCTGGAAGATTTTGCAGTTTTGTCATTATCTTCGCTGCACTGAAATGTCATGGCATGAAGTCTAGATTATTTGGCCACCGTTGAATTCATTTAAAATGAAGGCGCTTGTCTTTTCTGAACTGTAGTAAATTTTCTTCCATCATTATTTGATAGTTTTCTCCTGACCTTTTTCCATATTCTCTAATAATCAAATAGTGAGAACTTCTAAATATATGAAGGTCTCACCTTTTATTTCTTATTTTCTTTCTCTTTTTATTTTGCTGTATGTTCTGTTCCCTCAACTCTTTGGTCATTTCTAAATATACCGTTTTTAATTTTCTCAAGCTTTAGTTTGGTATTGAATTTAATTTGGATTGTATTTAGTGAGATTACAAGCTACTTACATCACAGTACCAGGTACAACTTCAAAATGAAAATCAGAAATCAGTCTTCACTGACCACGACCTGCTCCGGGAAGTCTCTTTCCCGGTGCCCCATGTCAGGTGCCTTTCGGTCAGGAATGTGGGTCAGAGATTGGTCGGTGAACCACATGCTGTAGACCAGAACACTGTGTATAGTGAAGACGTAGGTAAGTAAGAGACTAAGAGTGAGAAGACACACCATGGGCAATTTTTCCCAAACTTCATTTCCCCGGGTCTCGTCTCCCCTCACTCCTCTTACTCTCTAAACCTGCCAGAAGAAAATTAAAAATTTCGCTTTACATAAATACGCAGAGCAATGTAAATCCCCTTGTTCCAAGCTTCCCATTCAGGACCATTCTCTTTGCCTTTCATAACATCTCCTAGCCTTTTATAACCACAACATAAATCTCCAACGTAGCCATTCAACCAACCTTAACACCTAAGTACTCAAGGTGTTCAAGTGCTCCTGTTTTGGGAGACAAAGATTCAACAGTAAAAAAAAATGGACAAAAATACCTACTTTCATGGAGCTTATGTTCTAATGGGAGAAACAGACTGTGCGAAATAAACAGAGGCTATGCAGAATGTTAGGGAGGAAAAATAAAGCGGGGAACAGAGAAGAAGGAAGGGTTTGAAGTTTTAACAGAGGGAATCAAGGAAAATCAATGAAAAAGAGACTACAGAGTACATCCAACTAGAAGATTCAGCTTTACACTTTCAGCTTCTAAATGTCTGCCCAGTTCACTTTGGGTCTTTTCAGGGAGAATCAGGGGTATTTAGAAGTTCTTAAGGCAGTAATCAGAATCAGCAGGAGACATTTGCCCCATCCTAGGCCCTCCAGTACTTGGGGATGTCAATCAAGTAACATTTTTATACAGGAGGGTAAGAACTGCAGTGTTTTAATAACCACATGTACTTTTGAGCGGGTCTTCTGTCCCCTCTTTCTGGTGCTTTCACTGAACCAATAGCAACCAATCTCTTTGCCTTCTTAAGAGCAATGCTAACAAGAACCAAATTTTCAGATGAATAAAAAGCAACAAAAATAACAACAAAATAACTATGCTTTCTTTCACATGAAGTCATAGAAAAGAGCCATGTTTGTAAATATAAACTGAATGTAAAGATCTAGATTTAGGGGATTCTTTTTTTTTTTTTTTTTGTCTTTTGTTGTTGCTATTTCTTGGGCCGCTCCCGCGGCATATGGAGATTCCCAGGCTAGGGGTTGAATCGGAGCTGTAGCCACCGGCCTACGCCAGAGCCACAGCAACGCAGGATCCGAGCCGCGTCTGCAACCTACACCACAGCTCACGGCAATGCCGGATCGTTAACCCACTGAGCAAGGGCAGGGACCGAACCCTCAACCTCATGGTTCCTAGTCGGATTCGTTAACCACTGCGCCACGACGGGAACTCCTAGGGGATTCTTTTTTAAAGTCCCTTTTCACTCCACATCCATGACGAATGACCCCTAAAGTGAGCTATGGTCCCTGAGTGATAATGCCCTGTCAATGTGGTCCATCGATTGTAACAAATGTGCCACTCTGGTGGGGGATGTTGATAGGGGGGGCTATGCATGGTGGGGGGTTGGAGGGAGGGCAAGGGCTACATGGGAAATTGGTATACTTCCCTCTCACTTTTATGAGCCCTAAACTGCTCTAAAAAAGTAAGATCTTGATGAAAATAAATTAATTGAATGGAGGGAGAAAGACCCACTCAGTCAATCCTCTGACTATGTTATAACCTAATTTGTGAAAAAAGGTCCTTTTAGATTTGAAGAGGTCCTCCAAGTTTACCTTCCTCAAGTCAAAAACTGCTGTTTTCCACTACTACTGACGTGGACTGTGGCCAGATTCACCAGTTCCACACACACACAATGTCTAACTTGATAATGGCATTCACCACTTTTGACAGGATTCCCATGCCTTCTTGCCTATTTTCCCAACAAGGCTGTGCAAACCTCTCAGACAGGGACCAAATCTCAGCCTTCGCACAGTACCCAGCAACTGCTTCTTAAGGAATGTTGACTGCATAGGGTATTGTCCCACTTGGACTCATCGTAAGGGCAACAACATCACCTAGCAGTTATTGAGTACTTACCATTCCAGGCAGCTGACATCATTATCTATAACCCTTGTACCAACCATAAAAGGTAGGTTCTGTACCCGTTTTACAGATGAGAAAATTGAGACTTAGAGGATTTAAGTAACTAGACCAAGTGTACCCAACTAGCGAACATGGAAAGGCTAGGATCCTGCCCTTGGCGTGTGTAATCCCAAACTACACTTTTGAAATCACCCTGGGCATTTCTTGAAGATAGGCAGGTAAGACATCTCAGAAGAAACCAGAAGGGAGACCATTGAGACTGTTCTGCTTAGTTTCCAGCAAGTCCGAAAGAGCACATCTAGAACATTCTAGCACACGGGAATACAGGACTCACTCACCTGCAGCCACAGCTTTCCCTTTGCACATGTCGACTCATCATAGGCATGGTGGCTGCTACCCGTTCATCCCTATTCCAGACACATTTAAAAAGAAGTGAAAGTGGAGTTCCTGCTGTGGCACAACAAGATGGGTGGCATCTTGAGAGCGCTAGAATGCAGGTTCCATCTCTGGCTGGCACAGTAGGTTGGGTATCTGGCGTTGCCGAAGTTGCAGCTTGGGTTGCAACTGCAGCTCACTGATTCCTGGCCCGGAAACTTGCATATGCCTTGAGGCAGCCAAAAAAAAAAGAGGTAAAACTGAAGTAGAGTGAAGTTAAATGTCTTTGTAAAATAGGCCCTACAACCTCCTACTATTCGAGCATGTGAAATGCTCTGGGTTTTTTTGTTTGTTTGTTTCTTTATTTTTGGAGGAAAAAAGAATTTAATGGCAAGCAAACTACACCTGAGGCTAATGAAAAGAATAAATAAAGAATATATTTTGGGGAGTTCCCATCATGGCTCACCAGTAACAAACTTGACTGGTATCCATGAGGACACAGGTTCGATCCCTGGCTTTGCTCACTGGGTCAAGGATCTGGTGTTGCCAAGAGCTGCAGTCCCAGCTCGATCTGGTGTTGCTGTGGCTGAGGCATAGGCTGGCAGCTCATAATTCCGATTGGACCCCTAGTCTGGGAGCTTCCATCTGCCTCAGATACAGCCCTAGAAAGCCAATAAACAAATAAGCAAACAAATAAATAAATAAAGGATATATTTTGCCTTTTTGCAGGCCCTTGTGCTGCTCATATTTATAGACATCTAACAGGGAGAGCATGTCCTACAGAACATGTCAGGATTAGGGATATTGAGTTTTCAGTAACCCTTGCTGCTTCTCACTGTGCCTTGAGTTTGACCTAGGTAGGTCTAACAGAGTGCTGACGTGCAGTTTCCCCTGCTTTGTTCAGGTTCCGGTGTGTTATCTCACAGCTAGCAGAACAGTCTTATGGTTTATTTGGCGTGGGGTACGTGAAGGGCCCTAGTTACATAAGGCTATTAAATCAGAACCTGCCTAGGTGTCTTGAGTAGGCTGTTAGCCCAGTTCATTCTGGGCAAATACAATTAAGGTCCTGGCTATTATTTACAGCAAATACCAGTGAAAACCACCTCAGGTTCCTGGGTTTATTAATAGTGAGGCTGAAGGGGAGTGGTAGGATCAATGTGGGCCATGTCCAGCGTTGCAGCTTGCACTGATTAAAACGCTACTTGTCATATTCTAGATCGTTGTACTGTAGTTATAGTAAATGTTCCTTGTAATGCATTTTCAAGTACAAAAATTGCTTCAGAAAAGAGCATTTAGAAAACTAATTCTATTGAAACCAATGAAGTGTTGACACATTGCCTGATGCAGATTTGTTTAAAGAGGCTTGTTTTAAGTTATAAAAGTACAGTCCTGGAGGCAAAAATCAGTGACTCCTCAGTCTAGTGACTGAGAGAACAGTGAAGCAGTATATTCAGCCAGCACCCCCTCATTAATCCTTTCCCGTAATTCTACCCTCGTCACCTTCTCCCTTGCCTGACTCTATAGAATTTCAAACGTGCTGCCAGCCCAGGAACTCGCTCAGAAACCATTCATTACTCAGCCAAGGCATTTATAATGTTTGCTGATGTGTCGGTGAATAGGACGCAGTGTAAATCTGGACTGAAGTGGGCTCCTTTTTTGTCATCTAAATTGTTGCTACGCCATGGGTTCTGTAAGCTTTCAAAATCCCAGGGCGGAGGGTAGGGGGAGTTGACATCCTCATCTTTCTGAGAGGAGCATTTCACTGTGCCCAACCCTGGGAAGAAAAAAGATGGAGACTGTTTGCAGCTGAAAAGAGAGATACGGCATTAAGCAAAAAGCTTGTTATTTACCTCAAACGAGGCCATTGGCTCTCACAGAAAACCTTCCTTGCCTACAGACCCTGTTAAAATCAAACATAAAAGCAGGCATCTCTTGCATTCTGAACAAGCCCCTGCTGTAACTCAGTGTAAACCCCCAGTGTAACCAATTAAGCAGTTTGATGATGAGAGAAGGTTAGTGAATGAAGGGAGTGGTCAGCAGAGAAAGCTGATCTGGTTTTCACATGATAAGCTGTATGCGGGGAGCAGCAGACCAGCCATTGGTTGGTGATGACTCCATGTTTCAAAGCTACTTGACCCCAGGAAGGCATTTGGGGATCTCTTCAAAATCACATGTGGAAACAAGGTTTCTGGTCAGGTGGACAGATGGAGGCACACTTTCTTTTGTTCATTTGGGTGATGAATTCATCAGATTTGCTATGATTAATTGTGTAGTCATGGTCATCTGTCTGGAAACCTGATTGAGTAACTGTTTTACAAATTCTGTGCCTGGTATAAGAGGACATTCAACAGACTTTAGAAGTTTGGAAATTGAGGTGAAATTTACATGACAGAAAATGAATCATTCTGTGGCATTTAATACATGCACAATATTGTATAAACACCACCTCCATCAAATATCTAAACATTTATCGCCCCCAAAGAAAATCTCTCATGCGTTAAACAATTGTCCCGCATTCCTACTTCTCCCTAACCCCTGGTAATCAGTAATCTCTATTCTGTCTCTATTGATTTAAATATTCTGGATATTTCTTTGAAATAGAACATGTGACTTTTTGTGTCTGACTCTTCACTTTGCATAATGGTGTCAAATTCCATCCACTTGGTTGCATTCCATTAATGACTGAAGAATGTTTCATATGAGTATTTCATAATATGGATACACCACAATTTGTATCCATTCGCCTGTTAATGGACATCTGGATTGTTTCTACCCAGTGGCTATTACAAATAGTATTGCTGTACATGTGTGTGCTTGTATTTGTTTGAGTACTTGTTTTTAGTTCTTTTGAGTATATACTTATGAGTGGAATTGCTTGTTCATATGGTAGTTCTCTGTTTAACATTTTGAGGAACCTCCAAACTGTTTTTCATAGCACTGATTCATTCTACCTTCCTTTCAGCCATGTGTGTGGGTTCCATTTTCCCCACATCCTTGCCAGCACTTGCTGTTTTTCTTTCTGTTATACCCATCCAACTGGTACCTCACTAGGATTTTCATTTTCATTTCCCTGGTGACTAATAATCTTGAGCATCTTCTCATGTACCTGTTGACCATTTATATATCTTATTTGTAAAAATAATCATTCAAATCCTTTGTCCATTTTAAATTGGATTGTTTGCCTTTTTGTTGTTGAGTTATATACCATCTGGTTTTAGATTTTTAAGTGGTGTAGATGACCACATCCACCTGCCCTGAGGAATAAAAAGAAAAATTGATAGTTGTCAAATATAGAAGCTACTCTGATATAAATGGTAGATTGAGAAAAGGAATATGTATTGGAGACAGAGAGGGGTATTCCACCACTTCCTGCTTATGTGACCTTAAACAATGACTTATCTTCTCTGAATCTCAATTTCCTTATATGTTAAATGGAACAGAAATTGTTACTTTATAAGGTTGTTATGAAGATTAAGTAAACATAAAATTTATGGCCCCTAGGAGCCACTCTACAAATAATTTTTGTTCCTTTCTGTATAATTAATATAGCTACATGGAAACTTCCATGAAAATCAAAAGTCACATTTTAAATCTCTAAGAAATTTTCTTAAGAAGATTTTATGATGAATCCAATCCAGCACAGAAGTATCCTTTTGTAATCAACCTTCTGGTTTTTCTCTTATGTAAATCCTTATTTTCATACTCAGTACACATCAGGTTAGTTTTTTTTTTTTTTTCCCAAAAATATCAGTCAGTATTTTTTTTTTCTTCTAGGGCCGCACCCATGGCATATGGAGGTTCCCAGGCTAGGGGTCAAATCGGAGCTGCAGCTGCTGCCCTACATCACAGTCACAGCAATGCCAGATCCTTAACCCACTGAGCGAGGCCAGGGATCGAACCTGCATCCTCATGGATGCTAGTCAGATTTGTTTATGATGAGCCATGACAGGAACTCCAAAAAAATATCAGTCAGAACTTTTTTTTTATTGGAATAATTTAAATGTCGTGTTTAGAGTCCCAGGCTGACCCACAAAGCCTCTATAACATGTACTAATCTGAACTATAGAAGTGTAGGCCCCATCTTAGTCCTGGATCCTGATAGAAGGTCTCATCTATGGCCAGGAGGAAGAAAAGAGTACAGAGCTGGTCCTGGGCAGAATTTGGAAAGGGATGCATTCTTGGCTTCCCCACATTGCTTCTGTAGCCCCTTCCTACCACCAAGGCCCCTCCCCCTTGTGCCTTCATGCCCAGGATAGCGTCTTCCTTCCCAGCCAACCCTCCACTCATTCACAGTGCTCTACTCTCTGAAAATACTGTGTCTGCCAATCAAGGTTATCAATTCCTCCGTGCCCTCAGATAAGCCAATTCCAAAGTCCTTTGAACTTCAAAGAGGTATCTTCATTGTGCAAAAAAAATGTGATTTGGTAATCTTCAAAAAATGCCCAATGGATGGAATATCAGTGGAGATTTCTGTAGGACAAAAGGACTCCATCCTGAACAGGTCAGTTTTCCTAGAGGGTCTCTTGGATCTGTGTCCTTAAGCCATGACATCTTGTTCAAGTTTCCTCACTTTCCTCCCCTTTGAGCCCAGATTCTCTAAGAAGCCCATGGTTTCTTCATGAGGATTCCCTCATCAGGCCCCATGTGGATGGTGGGAAATTATGGTGATCCAGTGAAGCCATGCATTGGGATTTTGTATCTTCTGGGTGGCTATAAATTTAGGACAACCTCTGTTATGTTTGCATGACCTGAGATTGACAACCAAACATCCTCTCTCAAGGAAATTTGAGGGTGTCATTTGTGGTTTACATCCCTTTGCCTAGTTTTTGTCACTTTTTAAATCCTCTTTGTGTATCTACCTCCTTTCAGAAAGCCCAGAGGTACACGTCAATGTTCCACGTTACAAATATGCAAACTGAGGCCTGAAAATCCTAAGGAACTTGTACAAAGTGCCAGAGCTAGTAAAGCGGCAGAGCCCAAATTCCAACTCTGATCTGTCTCCTTCTAGAACTGGAGCCTTTCACCACGATACTTACTACCCCTGTCAACAGGCTGCCCCAGAATCTTAGCCCTGGACCAGATATTCAAGACCACCGAGTTCAGCTAATTCATCTCTCAAATGCAAAAAAATGCTGTGAGCTCTCATTATTTAGATACCTTTCAGTATTAGTTAGGGCTCTCCAGAGAAATAGAACCAACAGGATGTCTATAGAGAGAGGCAGAGATTTATTTTAAGGAATTGGCTCGTCTAATTGTGGAAGCTTGGCAAGTCCAAAATCTGATGGAGTAGGCCAGCAGGCTGGAGACCCAGGGAAGTGTTAGAGTTTGAAGTCAAAGGCTGTCTGCTGGCAGAATTCCTTCTTACTTGGGGAAGTCCATCTTTGTTCTATTAAGATCCTCAACTGACTGAATGAGGCCCACATTTTGGAGGACTTTCTACGTTACTCAGATCTATTCATTTAAATTTTAAGCTGACCCAAAAAAATACTTTCGAAGAAACATCCAAATTAATATCTGACCAAATATCTGGGCACTGTGGCCAAGGCAAGTTGACATATAAAATCATGCTTTCCTTCTCTACCCTCGTCCACAAGTTCAGAGTCAACCAAGATCTGATGTCCCTGAAGCGAATGAAATGTTCTTTAACTCGCACTGCACGTGTGCCAACTGCGTTTCGCTCCCCTTTCTATTCACCCAGTAGCTAACAATGGAGCAGCAACTCTTAGGTGATGTTTTGGTAGTCAATTACATTTTACTCGTCAACCCAAACATCTAGGCTATAGTGCAGGATTCCCAGTCTCTCGTGCACATACACACAGTGGTCTGACCAGTGAAACCCTATCAGATTTCCTCTGAGGCAGAGGCATATGCTTTGGTTAATTGGTGTGGTCAAGTCTCAGTTTGAGAGAGACATGTTTTCTTGGCTCAGAGTTTAGAATTTCATGCTGATCCGGTTGACACAGTTCAGATTGGTTTGATCCACCGCTGCAGTAGTTATCCTTTGATCTGGAGTCTAGTTGGTAATGTGACCCATTCAGATGGCTTTCCTCTAATAGTCAAGCAAGACAAAACCAAATCATCCTGTTTATCTTAATGGGCTTTTTTTTTCCTCTTTTTTTTTTCTTTCTTTTTAATTTTTTTTTTTTTTTAGACCTGAGGCCTTGCGGATCTTTATTGAAAAGAAAAAGAAATCTGTGTATCTACCTGATGGGCTTTGAAATACCCTCTGGTGTTTAATGTTATTGCCCTTGCTTCTCCCTGTGGTGTGCTGAATCATGTCTTAAAAGTTTAACAACCATTCAGCAGGGTCACCATTCAATATTCTGTGTCCTTATCAAAGATGGGGATTTACAAAATGCTACCTAGAAACAAAGCCCACTTAACAGGCTGTTATCCCTGAGGCCACCTCAGCTGCCTGAATGGATCTTCTAGTGTGACATCTGTTTGACATTTGTCATTGCCCTTTGGGTCCCCAGCAGAACTTGTAACCCTGAAAATTGCTGGTTGAATTACATAATTTTATATGACCAAAGAAAGACAACAGCATTCTTACACAAATATATAAGTCTGGGCATGCATCACTTGTCTTGTATAAACACCCATATATTGGCAATGAATGTGCGAACAGACAAACTTCATTTTAATTGTTAAATACATGCCAAGAAAGTTGAATATTCGCAGATACTCTCTAGGTGTTAAGCTGGAAACCCTATCGGTGAAATAAATCCTGTGATGCATTGTTACCAGGCAAGGAGGGGGGCGGATTTATAAAAGAATACTAATTCCAGGATGCATCTGTTTGGCAGGTAAGAATATTTTGTAAGAGGAACACACACCTGCATTTAGCACAATTTCACAAGCTTCAGCAGCATTGTTAAATGTCTGGACGCACCTTGTGCTTACTGCTTCAAGAATAACAACGTGGCTTTCTCTTTTCACTTAATAATGATCCAGATTACTTATATGAAACACAGCAGCGTAGTGCTTTACGCAACAGTCATAAACAACCTCTCTTAAAATGCATTTTTTTGCTTTTATACCTCAGTGAACAGCTCTGTTTGAGTAAATGATCCATCCTTGAATTGTGTATACAGAGAGAAGATCAGCACTGGATTGTTGTTTTAATAAACTGGAAGGCTGCCAACATTCTCTGGAAAGAGGACAAAGACATTAATGCTAGCATGCAATCTCGCCCGTGTTTGGATTTAAGACGGAATTTAATCTTCTTGCCTCCTTTCCCTTCTCCCCCTCCCCTTTCCAGTCCTTTCTTCCCCTGATACACAGTCTCTTTTCATGGAGTTAACTCATGCTATCTTAAACAGCATGAACTAATAAAGGGTGGCATTTTTCAAAGAGGAGGCATTCACAAATGTTGGAATGTGGAACCTTTAAAATTCTTTCTCTGTACTTAGTTTAAGAGAGTAGTGATTAATGAGTTTATGTTATCTATCAAAATGCTTCCATCACGCTGGTGATGTGACATGGGATTTATGGTAGTGAAAAACCTGCAATCCCTCCCTTGTATCTAAATCTATCAGCCCAGCATTCATACAAAAAGCACTCAATGATGTATTTGTAGCTATCTGAAAGCAAGATCATTTTTAAGAGATTATGTACTGCCAAAAAGGAACATTCTTAAAATATAGGAAAGGAAACAATTTCCTTTCCAACCTATTGCTCTAGCAAGCATGTTACTACCAATATCAATCTCTTACTGAAAAAAAAAAGAAAAATAGGGAGCAGATGATGATCACATGATGAGGCTACTAATGCTCAGTGAATTTCCTGTGATTTTCTTGGAACTCCTTTGCACGCTCTTTACAAGGGGTCACACAGATTTTCACAGGGAGAATTTGACATTGCTCTTTGTGCTGTGCATCTTAGAAAATCTACCTTGAATACCTGGAATAAAACTCAGTTGTTTCCATCTGTCAGGTAAGAGTATTTCAAGTAGCCCCCCTCCCCAAATCTTCATCCATGCTCAGCAACTGGAGCAAAACATGTACCATCCATCCATTCCCCTTCATTAGGCAGATGTTTCTACTTCTGCAAGACCTTACAGAAAGGGTAGAAATGTGTTTGCAACAATTGTTTACACCTTGCTTTCCAAGGCCCTCTCAAAATGGTGCCCAAATATAGATATCACATGTCCTGTTATTACCTAAGGATAAGAATGCATACATTAGAGGAGAGGATACTGGAGCAGGTTCCCAAAACAAAGTCTCTCAGCACGCTGAAAGGTGTGGATGAAAGATGATGTGTGCCAAAAGAAATGTATTTCTCCAAATAGTAGAATACTGAATGGCACGCCTAATTTATTTTTCAGTATTGACCAAATCAGGTGTATATTCATAACAATCTTGGCTTCTTTTACTTAAGCTTTGAACTGATTTGATGAATGGGAGGAAAAGGAGGGGAGTTACCCCAAGCAGAAATTTTTATCTAACAGTCCTGGACATTATCATGTGTTGTCGCTGCCCTAGTAGGGGAGGTGGCAGAAACATTCTTTACATCACGAGGAGCCCTCGATGTCCTTGCTCTGTAAATAGTCATTTTAGTCAGGGTCATCTACATGTCAGGCTTTGGGGTGCCTACGTTTTAAGTTGATCCATTTCTGTGTGCTTTGGAAAGTAGACAAAGAGCTCTGCAGTGGAATATTTTTCTTAAGGCAGAATTTCTACCTCCAGAGTGTAGACACAAGCTCAGTGTGTTCCAGAAACAGCACAGGCTTGTATTCCTTTGCCATTTCCTGCTGCTTTTGCTACTTCTGCCTCGGAGAGATGCAAAGGATTGAGAAACACAGCTAAAGAGAAAGGAATCCCAGAGGCCACAAGGCGAGTGGTAACAAGCCAGTGTGTGTGCTCTGTCGTACAGGGCTGAGTTTGAAGGGGGTGGGAGAGTGGTGTTCAAATCACAGAAACTGCCTGTGCAGCAAATAGATTCTCCTCCCCCTCCTCCCACTACTCACACTGCAGAAAATGCCATCTATCAAACTGCTCTTAAAAGCAGTCCTGACGATGCTGGAATAAAAAGGCTGTTATGACAACTGTGAGGGAGGAGGAGCCTCTTTTCACCCAGCTGTCTGTCAGACAGGCATCAGGGACCCTTGAGACTTGTAAGGTCACACCAGGAACCTGGCTCCCAGCTGAGATGTTCTCTTTCGGCTCCCTTCCCCCAGCCCACCTCCACATGACCTCAAGCCTGGCCCCTGGGGTCAAAGTCACAGGACGGCAAATGTCATTTCCTATTGATTGTCTTTTCCTTGGCCACAGTGTTTCTGGCCTCATTGGTCTTACTCTGGCCCAGCCCCAAATACTTTGAATACTCTTAGATGGTTCATGATCAGCAAAGAAACAATGAGCTATTTTCAGGTTACAAACCACTTTTCTAGTTTGATGTCAATTGGTTTGAGTTTTGAACAGAGAGTGTAACGTCAATGCTGTCTCTATTATATCTACGTGCCCGGTATTAAAATGCTGTTAATAGTCTGGTTGGTTTGGGGTGGGTTGGGGGTTTGTTTTGGTTTTTATCAGATTGGTAAGGAAACCATGAAAAGATCACTGTCTTTTCGAGGGGCAGGCCATTTTTTTTTTAATTACCAAGGAGAAGGAGATAAAAAGTTATTATCTGTTATACAACAGCAGGAAGGCAGAAAAGCTCCTAAGAAAGCATATTTAATTTCTTAAATTTTATAGGACAAAGAGAATGAGGAAAGCAGACACGTATTTCAAGCAAAAACTCCATCCAGGTTTTGTTCCTCGAGCAGAATTATGAAGAATAGAAGCCACAAAGATAACTACAAGGAAGAGGATTTTATATACTCAAATATCAGTGTTTTCAGGCTTTCTTACTGTTGTCCCTGCCACCACATGCATTAAGAACTCTTTTAATGGACTGACAACAGGGGAAAAAAAGAGTCCTGGGCTCAGTAATGACACTATACCCCACAATTTTGGGGCCTGGGGCAAAAGTACCAATCAATAATACTGACTCTATTTTATTTGAAATTGTGATGCTTTGTTCGTCATGGATTTTTTTGCATTAATTTTGATTTTTAAAATACGGCATTAACATATGATTTATCTTGATTACTCAATTTCTTAATAGCCCCTAAATTTTGTACCCAAGGCAAGTGCCTCATTGGCTCATTCACCCTGACATAGTCCTGGCCTAGAAAAAGAAAACAAACCAGAAAGTAGAGTAAAAGATGTAAGTGATTTTCTTAAATTTAGAAAGATTAAATGGACATAGGAATTGAAGACTGGTTTTTAATTATTGGCATCACCAACACATTGTTTTCTAAAGCACCTGCCAGAATTCTGGGAATCTGGACCAATTTA
Source organism: Phacochoerus africanus (assembly GCF_016906955.1). Lineage (NCBI taxonomy): Eukaryota > Metazoa > Chordata > Mammalia > Artiodactyla > Suidae > Phacochoerus > Phacochoerus africanus. The sequence goes on along the minus strand of NC_062547.1, from coordinate 128,400,449 downwards.
TGTAAATTAGGTGATGTATTTGGAGATGCAGTCTAGAGGCTTTTCTTTCCTCCCTCTGTCTTGTTGCTAGTAGCCTATACCTAATGAGTGTATGGCAGTCATTGCCCCACAGGGAGGACCTGAGCCCCAGAAAAAGAAATGAATTGAGGGGCTGGGTAGATTTTGGAAATATGTAGCAGAAAAAGTCTAAAAAGCTATCATGTTCAGTTGCAAGGGTTAAGTGATTGCGTAGGGGGAGATGTTTATCCATTCCAAAAATTTGGGTTTTAATATCAAGAAACGAAACCTTAAATTCAGCCAGGGTTTATACCTTAAATCACACAATAGGGAGAATATATGATACCATAAGAACCTACCATCTTCCACCTGAAGTTAAATAAGAATTCCACCGGTTGAGAGTAAAAGAAGAATCTTAGAGAATGTGTCAAGAGCATAGCTATCTGTAGGTGCCTGAGAAGGTTCCTGTTCCTGCCCGCTCAACAAATCAAACCTTACAGAAGTGCAGAAATGCCACATATAGAACATCAGAACAGGAGAGATTATTTTCTAATACATATACTATTTGCTGCTTGAGAGATGATACACCACAAAGAGAACTTCATAAATACAGCAGTTCACAAGATTCAGTACACAGAAATGAACATTTCCTTATTTCTCTATAACTAAATTCAACCAAACTTTGGAGCCTTCATTGTTATGGTACAAAACATTAAATTGTCAAGGTCTATACAGCCACCTGTAACTTAGAACACGTTTTTGTTGTTGTGGTTGTTATCAATTATGTCAGTTCCACCTTCTAAAACTGTTTTTCCTGCCATTCCTCTCATGTAATCGTGTATTAACAAACACTTACCTGCCAAGTAGAAATTAATTCCTTCAATCTTCACATCAACTCTCTGAAGAACACAGTGTTATTTTCTCTACTTCAGAGGTATAGAAAGTGAGATACAGAGAGCCAAATTTGCCAAAGGTCATATAGCTAGGGAAGTGGCAGAGCTGAGATTCAGACCATGTTTTTGACGTGGCACCTGAGTAATAGAAAAGCAATAACTGGAGTTCCCGTCGTGGCGCAGTGGTTAACGAATCCGACGAGGAACCATCAGGTTGCGGGTTCGGTCCCTGCCCTTGCTCAGGGGGTTGATGATCCGGCATTGCCGTGAACTGTGGTGTAGGTTGCAGACCCAGCTCGGATCCTGCATTGCTGTGGCTCTGGCGTAGGCCGGTGGCTACAGCTCCGATTGGACCCCTAGCCTGGGAACCTCCATATGCCGTGGGAGCGGCCCAAGAAATAGCAAAAAAAAAAAAAAGTAAAGCAATAACTGAGGGGCAGTTTTGGCGGATGGGTTTGAGGGAGGCCTCACAGAGCTCTCTCCCCACATCAGGATGGCGCTCTGAATCCCTGGAAAAAAATCTCTGAATTGGGTGGGATTTAGCAGAGAATCTCAAAAGAGACTGGAGATTGAGCTGACAAAGACAGAGATTCCACCGTGGGGCAAGACACCAGTGGAAGCCAAAAGAGACTGGATGAAATATGGATCAGATGCACAGATGTTTCATAAGTCCCCAGGAGCATAGAGAGCCCTGAGAACTTAGAAAGCAGAGAGGTATTAAAGCACAGGTTAGAAGCACCTCCCCTGGAGATGCCATTGTCACAGTCCCTGCTCTGTCATTTAACTAGCTATGCGATGTTGGGCAATGTGACTTCACTGTGCCTGAGCTTTCACTCATATTAAGTAGAGACCATAGCGCTGTATACCTGCAGGATTATATGAATTCACTTACATATAAGAAGAGCTTATAATCGTAGTGCTTTGTCTCTGACCCAAGAGTCTCTTGTTTCTACCAAAATCCATGACACTGGCAGGATAACTTTTAGCTTACAAGTAGTTAAAAATGTTAGACTCTTCACATCCCATTTAGTATGTAATAAATATCCTTAATAAATCAAATTGTTTGATTTATTGCAATGTGATTTAGTAGTATCCTAAGAGCAGTAACTTTTTTACTTTCGTAAGTTTTTCAGTGTTTCATTCTCGGGTTACTCAAATGCATGTGCTTGTTTTGTTCTTTACCTACAACGTGTCCTTTAAAAAAGAAAAATACTTACCTGTATTTAAACAGTAAGCTAAGGTTGATGCTAGTGACTGGAAATGTCTAAATGTGCTTCATTATAACCACATACACAGCCTAGGAGTATATCATTACTGAAACTAAGAACACTGAAGAATAAAGATTTTCAAGGAATGCAAATTTCATTTCTCCATCTGCCACATTCACAGGAGGAAATGGAATAAGAGTGCATTAACGTTTCAAGCTCAGGTTCAAGACAGTACTTTGAAAGAAGGAATAACAGCAAGTAGTAAATTCAAGACAATTAGAGCATCTATTATTTTACAATCTCTGAAAACAATCAGTTGGGTCAGATTTTTTAAGATTATTTAAAGAAACAGAAAACAAATCAAATGATGGTGCTTCCGTAATCAAATAATAAGATCAGCGAAGCAAAAACACAGGATAGGTACTCCTACCACCACAAACCTCGAAGAAGGGCGTCAACATTTCTCCCTAGCTCTACTCAAGCCTGGTCATTCTGGAATAACATGTTTCTGCCATCTGCCCATTTGTGAGTGACTTGTAGAAACTGACATCTAAAATAACTTGATGGGCGTAATTAAACCTTACCAGTCTTGGCTGCTTTCTCAAATATCATAATAAAAGGGTGAAATTATATACTAGACATAGTTGTTTTCCAAAGTGGGAAACATAAAAATTTAGGGAGACGAAGTATAATGTTATGAGAACAGTATTTTTACTGAGTAAGCCAATGAATGTGGTGTTGCTAAGACATTTTTCCTCATGCCCTGCTGTTGGGAGTTGCCCCTTCTCTCTGCTTTATTCCTCCTCCACTTTCCTTACTCACTCATTATCAAATACACTCATCTTGTTTAACTAACATGGTACTTAACCTCCGTTTGATGTTGGGAGTGTAGGGCTGCTGAAATTACAACCAGAAGGATATGAGAGAGCATAAGAGAAATAGGCAGAGAGGAAAAATAGAAATTTCATGTTTAAGTCTCATAATGACCAAAAAATAGTTTAAGTTCAAAGCGTGAATCTATTTCTGGACAGAGAAAGCCAAACCGACAGTAGATATTTTAACTCTGTAAAACTGGAGATGTGGACAGTGGTTTATAAGTTGACCATTTATTTTAGGATTTTAGCATAGTTGTATATTAACAGAGTCCACTGACCACTTACCAATACCAAATTTCCATCTAAGCATCTCTCCTAAAATCATGGAAGTTAAAATTAAATCCAGTAAGATGAATTTTAATTGGAATGCATTTTGTACTTACTATGGGATTTTCAGATTCCCCCATACCAAAATTTTTTTCTTTTAAAAAAGGTTTATGATGATTCTGTTGGTACCCTTACAAATCACTCATAAATAACCCAATTAATATAATTAGGTTATATTAATTGGGTTATATTTATAGTTGCCCAGAAGAGACATGCATGGATTACTTTAAGACTTGGAGATTATTAAAAGAACACATTAAAAAAAAATGTCATCTGTTGCAGTCTTTCTAAGCCATAGGGTTGGGATACACAGTTGTGCTTCATGGAAAAAACAGAACAATTGTTCACATGTTTGTGGAAAGAACCTGAGCTCAATTGGCACACCTTTTTCATTTATCCAAAATTTATTTTTCCCAAATGAAAGCAGGGCCTGTAATCTGCCATTCAATAAGGAGCACTTCTATTAGCCAGGAATTTATCATAAGCCACTTCACATGCCTCCCCTGTTTTCAGCCCATGTGTGACTGACTTTGACTTGAATTCCATGAACTAGTTTAACTGGTGCTCTTTGGTTACACACAAAAGTACGTTATATCCAGCTGATGCCGTAAGAGGTCTTGGTTGTCTGGCACACCCCAATCACAGGAAAGATGGTGGTTTAAGGCCTGAAGTTAACAGGAACTAGAACTCAGAGGAACCAGGATTCTCTAGCTTTCTCTTTTCTGTGATTGTCTGCACACCAGGTTTTTCCTTGAGGTTGAAACTCTGACTACCACTATCATACATCTTTCTAGCTCTAATGCCAAAGAAAAATGTACTTTCCCCAGTTGTGAATAAAAAACAAAATTTCAGGTAATCTCAAGGAAATACTCTCATTGATTGGCCTGGGCCATGTGACCGTTCTCTTGGCCAGATAGTCAAGGAACTAGAGTGGCAAATCCAATGAGATCTCCGTGGTTAGCGTGAAGGGAAAAAGAAGTTCTCAACAGGAAAGAGTGAATGCTAAGCAGATAAAGCAATAGTTGTCTAATTACTTGCGGGAAAGCCTTGCTGTTAATAAATGTAATGTGATGTAAGCGATAGCAGTCTGTATAATCAATACGGCAGCTGTAGAGGAGGCAAGTTCCTGAGACTTACGCATTCATGATACAGCCTGTTCAGAATTTAGACCAAATTCCCTTCACTCGACAGATGAAGAGATAGACCCCGGAAAAAGAAAACGTAATCCACATACACGAATGTGGCACATAAATGTCTTTGTCCATTCAAGCTGCTATAACAAAAATGCCACAGACTGGTCGCTTAAGCAACAAACTTTTATTTCTCACTGTTCAGCAGGCTGAGAAGTCCAAAATCAAGACTCTGGCAGATTTAGCGCTTTCTGAGGACCTATTTACATTGTCCTTAAATGGCAGAAGGGGCAAGGAGCCCTCTGAGGTCTCTTTTATAAGGTCACTAATCCCACGCAGGAGGCCTCCACCTTTCTGACCTAATCGTTTACCAAAGGCTCCACTTCCAAATACCATCACTTTGGAGATTAGGTTTCAACATATGAATTTTGAGAGGGCACAAACATTCAGTGAATAGCAAACAGTTAAAAATAAATCCTGCTGTATAGCAAGGGAACTATATCTACTCACTTACGATGGAACATGATGGAGGATAATGTGAGAAAACGAATGTATATATATGTGTGACTGGGTCACTGTGGTATACAGTAGATATTGACAGAACACTGTAAATCAACTATAATGGAAAACATAAAAATCATTTTAAAAATAAATAAATAAATCACTTGCTTCCAACACACATTGCAGGGTGAAATGACATCCTTCCTAATATGCACTTGCAGGATTTGCAGAGGCCTGGTTTGGAAGTGAAGCCTCAGAATGCCAGTTGAGAACTTTTTAACCCCAGCAAGAACAGAAAGAAGAACAGGGCTTTTTCAGCCTGTTTGTACCTCACTGTCAAAGTTAAAGCCTCATGACATTGTAGTATATTTCATGAAAACTTCTGAGAGGCCAAACAGCCACACCCCTAAATGGAAGCCCTCCTGTTCCACCCACTGTAGCCTTTAAGTCCTCCCATGCTTTTCCTACTTACTGGATCAAGCAGTCAACTTGACTCCTTTCCCTTCAAACATTGCACCACTTGTACATTTATAGAGAGACTTAAAATGACAGTCTTGGGTGTGTAGTAATCCGACCTACTTCGTGTCCATTTATCTCAAATCAGCTTACTAGAATATAACTTTGAATTTGGAATATGTAGTTTTTCTGCTGCTATAAAAATACAAGTTCTTGAGCTAAATTTCTTTCAGGTTTCAGAGAAAAAGAAAAGAATCACTTCCGGGTAATAGCCAGTCAAATGCAGGGTTTGGCGCTCCCTGTCTCCTCTCCCTTTCTGCCCAGGGCCAGGATAATCTAATTTCCAATGTCTGGTTCCCATGTTTCTCTGGTCCCAGTAGCCTCTGCTTGCTTGTTCATTGCCCACATGGACACAAGGCATCCATTGCTCTCCACTGTCCTCTACTGTTCTTATCCAACCATAAGGCCTCCTCCATCCCCACAGTCCAGTCCTTTCAGGGGCCCATAAATTTACATGCACCTCCTCTGCACCACTCTGGGGCCATTGGATGAGATGGGTTGTCCTCAGCCCTCCCTGCCTTGGTCACCACTACACTGTCATGCCAATACCAGCTGATCCAGGACCAGACAGATGTTGAGGCTTAGAAGAGGTGAAAGTGTCCTGAAGCTACCGGAAGAGTGAGCACAAAGTCTGCAGCTCTCAGAGTCCCCCAAATTTATACTTGCAAACACACCCACACACAGACTCACCCTTGGGATTTGACCTCACTTCTCAGGATCCCAGAAACACCTAATTAAATAGCTGACAAATGTAACAGATAATTATAGATCTTAACAACAGAGGAAACTAGGTAAAGGTATGTAGAGATTCTCTGTGCTATCTTTGTAACTTTCTCTAAGCCTAAAATTATACCAAAATTTAAAGTTGACATAGAAAGTAATGAGAAGGGAGTGGTGGGTGGAGGTATGGGAGGGACAAGATTAACTGGGGACTGGTAGTTGTTGAGATGGGGTGATGAGACGGGAGGTTACTATGCTACTCTGCCTATATTAGGTTGTAAGTTCTCCATAATTAAAAAAAAAATTTAAAATGCATATTATGGTATGGTCCCTTCTAAAGACTCTTAAAAGTCTACATAAACTTTAGAAGCCAGTAATTTGACGCTTTATTCTCTCTGTAGAATTTCTACCATCAGGACTATAGTGTTTAAATCACAGGGCAAAGAGAGCAAATAGGAAGAACTGAAAAAACAGCAAAGTTGAATATTATCCAACTATGCAATTTGCTTCTGGTGTTTGGTTTTGCTATTAGACCATCTCACAGCCCTTCTCCTCCCTTTGTATTTTTTAAATCTTTTTTCATCTCCATTTTTACCACTGTTTAGATCTCTACATGTGTCACTTGGCATAAGGTCCCACTGCAATATAACAACACATCCAAATAATCATTGCTTAAACAAGATAAAAGCTTGTATCCCTCATACATAAAATCAGACTGGAAGTCAACAGTCCAGGACTTTCATGGCATCTCCACAGCATTCTCAGTGGCTTCAGCTCCTTATGGTCCTTATCCCTTAATTCCTAGGATGTTGCACTTGTCACCAGGCTTACAAGATAGCTTCTGGAGCTCCAGCCATCACACTCACATTCCAGGCAGCAAGAAGGCAGGTCGAGCCACTTACCTTTAAGGAAATGTCCCAAAAGTCCCACAGAATACTTTTGTAATCTTTCATTGACCAAAACATTCTCATAGAGCCATTCCTAGCTGCAAGGCAAAGTGTGGAAAATAGTCTTTTAATTGTACCCTGGCTGTCCTCTATAAAACCAGTGTTCTATGAGGGAAGGAGGGGAGAATGGATGTTGGGTAGGCAATTAGCAGCCTCTGCCACAGTCAGCCGTGGGAAAAATCTGAACATGCAGCGGCAGAGCAGCCCAACCATGACTTATGCCCAAATTAATTACCCGGCTAGTGCAATCAGCAAAGATCTGGAAGTATCTGTCATCCCACATACGCTGCTGACTGGTTTATGTTGATTAGTTTGACTGAAAGTTAAAACTAGAAAACTGCCTGTGGATTCACTCTTCCCAGCAAGATACCATCTATCAACACAGAGGCCGATATGTGTGCATTTGTGTCAGCATCGCGTAGGGCATGAGATATGCCTGCTGTGACTATGATGTCCTTTAAACCTAAAATGGAAGCATTACAGATTCCTCCTGGCAGCCCTCTTGACCCGGTAGGAGACCTTCTGGGCTCCTGGCCAGTCTCCAGAGATTCCTGTCTGTCTGCCTGCGAGGAGACACTTTCTGGGCTCCCTGCCCACGTTCTAACCTGCTGCTCACTGGGGTAGAGAGCCATGTCTATTTGGGTCAATCTTGACTGATTATCCTGTTGCCTTGAAGTAAGTTCCCTTGAGTGCTCCGCATATAACCGTGTCCACCACACGTCTGCATGCCGGGTGCCGAGTAAATGCAGTGAGGTGTGGTGGAAAGAGCATCTGAAATGTGAGACTGAGGACTGAGACTGAGCAATTCTCTGTCCATGGAGTGAGACCTTAGGCAATTCACTGCGTCTCTAAGCCTTGGTCTTCTCACATGCCAGGCCAAGATATCGCTACCTCCTCTACTTTCCCTGCAGGCTGATTGTGAGGTTGCTGTAAGACAGTACATGTCAAAGTAAAGTACTTTATTGCCCCTAAATTGGTTATGGTTAATAGTGTTGATCTAATGAAAATGTGAGTTTTTGAAAAAAGAGAAAAAAACAAAAATAGTGATAATGTGGTTTAAGCCCACTAACTTTGACTTTAAAAAGAAAAACAGAAAGAAATATAGTAACTAGAGCCAAGTCTGCAAGGTAAAACAAAAACAAACAAACAAAAAAAAAGAATTGGTGAAATTATATCAGCCCCAGAAAGGAGAGATCCTAAATGATTTGTTCCACGGAATAAACTCATAAGGTTCTACCTCCATTTCCATTTATTATTAACTATTCCTTCCATGGAACACTAATCCAAAGAGTAAATGTATCATTAAAGACCCTGTTCTCTCCAAACTGGAAAGGTAGAATAAGTTTTACTCCTTTTAACCAAGTCAGTTTTAAAATACAGGAAATTCCTATCTCAGCTGCAGGGACCAAAACCATCCACTTAGAATTTCCCTGCTCAATACAATCCCCAAGGACCCACTTCTGCTCATATAAGTATAAGCCTTTAGGCACAATATGTAAGCAATTATTTGCATACGCATAAATCCAATTTGGGGTCAGGTGAGTTTTGTTGGTGTGACTGTGTATGTAAATATATCTCTATATACCGAAGCCTGCAGGTTATAGTTTTTTAGAAATATCAATAAGGAACAATTTTAAATCCTTTCATTTTTGTCAAAGGAGCTTTATTGTACACAATGTAATATTAGAATTTTCTTTTACTGGCTCCCACTTTAATGTTGACATTTTTATCTGGCGTTGGATCCAAGGAAAAACTTGTGATTTGACATAATAAATTGCTCCCCATACATGAAATGAAAATCACGTGGGCTCTGTTGGTCAGATGGGGGTTTTGCAAGGTCTCACTTTAGAGGGTGGTTTCTGTTGGGGGCTGAAGAATACCATCTCGTGACCTGACTGCAAAAGTCATTAAAGTCAATAAGCAGATTTGCAGACCATTCCTGAACGTTCCAGCTGACCCACAGCTGGAGCAAAGGACCTCTTCACTGTGAAGTAATTTTTCCTGATGAGATAACAAAAAATTTCTTCTTCCAACTTTCCTAAATCTAGAACTTGCCTTGTATAGAAAACACACACACACACTGCAAAAGGAATTGATCCCAGATGTGAAACAGGCCTCGCATGACAGTGTCTAGCTTTGACGGTCACAAAGGGACATTTTGGCAGGTGGCCGCAATGGTATTTTGTTCCTCTCAAACGTGATGCCGTTGTACCACACTGTACACATCACCTGGTTTATGGCTACAGATTCCTCTTCAACAAACAAAGGGAAACAAGGAGTTCCCGTTGTGGCGCAGTGGTTAACAAATCCGACTAGGAACCATGAGGTTGCGGGTTCGGTCCCTGCCCTTGCTCAGTGGGTTAACGATCCGGCGTTGCCCTGAGCTGTGGTGTAGGTTGCAGACACGGCTCGGATCCCACGTTGCTGTGGCTCTGGCGTAGGCCGGTGGCTACGGCTCCGATTCGACCCCTAGCCTGGGAATCTCCATATGCCGCGGGAGCGGCCCAAGAAATAGCAACAACAACAATAACAACAACAAAAAAAGAAATAAAGGGCATACAATTCAGAAAGGAAAAAATAAAACCGTTTCTATGTGCCAATAACATGATGGTCTATGTAGAAAACCCCAAGGAATCTACAAAAAAAAAAAAAAAGGGAAACAAGACGAGAGAATTAGCGGTATGTTCACCTGATCACAAGGCTCAAATGTGTAGTTTCAGAAACATAGATGTAGGTGAATTTTTCAGTAGAATTTAGTCAATGCTGACTGTGTTCCTGGCACTATTCTATGCTGTCTGGAGGGAAGAAAGACATTGTCCCAAACCTGGAGAACTTAAAATGCCCTATGAGTGATAAGGTTAATGAGAATGAAACAGCCAATGTGCTGACCTAGCATCCTTCATAAAGCATCACTGTCCAGCCCACACTGGCTTATAATGATCTGCTTGTGTGACTGAAGTCAACCCCACATTGGGGCCCTCCCAAAACTAGAGCAATGGCAGGTCTTTATTGTAAACACAGAGCCCAGAGCACAAATCAAAGCATGGTTGGTAAATGTTAACTCAAGGAATAAGGGAAACAACAGTACAGCAGATTAAGAGGATGTAAGCGCTATAGGGATTCAAACTGCAATCAAATATGAGCAATTCTATTTCTGTGAATTAATCAAGAGTTAATATCTTTCATTTAGCTAATAAGACATTCCTTCAGAAGTTCCCATCATGGCTCAGCAGAAACAAATCTGACCGGTATCCATGAGGATGAAGGTTTGATCCCTGGCCTCACTGTCAGTAGGTTAAGGGATCCACCATCGCCGTGAGCTGTGGTGTAAGTTGCAGATGTGGCTCAGATCCCACATTGCTATGGCTGTGGCATAGGCCAGTGGCTACAACTCTGATTCGACCCCTAGACTTGAAATCTCCATTAAAAGACAAAAAAATAAGAAGACATTCCTTCATCTTCTTCAGGACCAATTTGAATGTCTGCTCTCAATAATACTATATGCTGGGAAACAACGGCTGCCATTCTGGGCAATAGTCTTTATTCTGGGGATCTGTTGCTGAAAGGTAGACGTTCTATTATGACCTGAGAAGAGGAAAAGAGGTCCTAAGGGACAACTAACAGAAAAATGAAGCTGATTTCCCAGCAACAAGTGTGAAATGTCAGCTACCAGGGGAGTTCATTAGAGACTTCGTGCCCAAAGTTTTTACTGGAGGCTGATCAGGTGAGTGCCCTCTGCCTGGCACAGAGCAGCATTCCAGATCCCCAGAAGGAAAGCTGGGGGTTAGCATCACCCACCCTGCACAGACTCTTTGGGCATAAGGAGGCACTCTTATCAGTTAGGGAATGGAGCGAACTTTCCTAAAATGTAGGAAGTGAGAAGCCAGCCTAGGCCACCTTGCAAGCAACCTCTTCTAAGGATAGCATTCTCAGAAGCTGTGGTAATGCGTCTTTGCACACTTACACAAAAACCTGCTGTCGTTGAGAGACCTCACTCACTTTGACCTCTTCGTATCCTTTAACTCTAACCACACCTGTTTTCGGGAACCCCTTTGATGCGTCTCATACCCAAGCTAGACTGTGGAACTCTTGTCTTTCCTTTTGTTCCAGGAAAAGAGATTAAAAGACATTCCCATGGTTAGGGGCTGAGGTAGCTGGATGACTCCAAGCTAGAACTCACTTCCTCCCCCAACAAATCTGAAATCACATACATCCAAACATCCCCAAACCTGAAACTCCTCAGAAAGCCCAGCCAGTCCGCATCTGTGAGAAATCCCTGTCCTCTCAAAGACACATCGCTCAACCATGTTACATAATCCTCCAAATTTAGACTATATCCGCTTTGCCCCAACTCATGTCTAGCTTCCTTAGAAAGCACATGACACACTTCTAACCCTGGCCAGAGGAAGGCGTGGGAAGTAGCTTTACCACATGAGTTTTGTCAGCCCTCTTACCCGTGTTTCACATTTAGCTATTTTCCATGTTCAAAGTCATCGTGTTGTTGCATCTTCAGTGCCTCCTGCTTGAGTCACTTCCTCAGTCTTAACTGGCCCTCTCCCTCCACAGCTTCAGTCCTCCTAACACCTGACTTAGTTATATCCCTCACCGCCTCTGCAGCTATTAAGTCATTCTTAGTTTAAGACTTCCAGTGTTGCCACTTGACCATTGACTAAAAGTCATGCTTCTTGGCTCAAAGGTATGGAGAACAAATTGGCCCCTACCGGGGCGGGGGGGGGGGGCAGTAAAAGGGTATGAGGTAAGAGGTACAAACTGTTGCAATAAGCTGCAGCGTGTGGTCTATCTACACATCAGAAAAGATCATGGACACGTAGAACAGGCTCATGTTTGCCGGGGGGAAGGGGAGGGAGTGGGATGGGTTAGGAATCTGGGGTTAATAGACAAAAACTCTTACATTTGGAGTGGACGGGCAATGAGATCCTGCTGTATAGCACAGGGAATTATATATCTAGTCACCTGTAATGAAACATGATGGAGGATAATATGAGAAAAAGAATGTTAAAAAAAAAATGATCCATGAGGTCTTTCCAATAATTACTAATTACTGGAATGATGAAGTATATATTAAGAATTATGAAAACTTAAAAGTAAATAAATATTATGTTGTTCTGGACTGTCAATAGATGTTAGCCACATGGAATAATTATATTTAAATGAATTTTAAAATAAAATTCAAAAAATAAAATCCCTTCCAGTAATTTTTATCTTAAATAAAATAAAGACAAAACTTGAAAAAAAAATAAGATTCGAGGATATGTTGTACAACATGGGGAATGTAGCCAATATTTTATAATAACTATAAATGGAATATAACCCTTAAAAATTGTGAATCGCTATACTGGAATTCTGTAACTTATGTTATATTGTACAGCAACTATATTTCAACTCAAAACAAAAAAATATGCTCCTTAGTGTGGCATTAAGATCTTTCATGTTTGGCTACAGTCTCTTTCTCTAGTCCCGTGTTTCTCTACTGCTATTCCCATAATAACTTTGGAGGTGAGCAAGGAAACCATTTAATAGTGCTCCTCAGGATAAATTCATCAAGATATATCCAAGAGCCAACTTTTGTTTTTAATTGTACCTTCTCTCCCGTGCAAAAGATCCTCTCTGGGCCGTACTAAGTGAGAATGGAATCTGGGGCCTTGTTTGTAGTTAATTATCAGCTGCAGCCAGATTCTCCACCTTGTGAGCACACGGGAATCACATGGGGAGTGTTTAAAAAAATACTCACGCCTGGGTCCTGCCTCTTGAGTTTCTGATTCAGTTGGTCTGGAATGTGACCCGGTCTTTGGGGGACTTGAAAACTTCTCCCAATGTTCTAAGGTGCTGCTGTCTGCCTTTGCCTGTGTTTTGTCCAAAAAAGACTGTTCATTATTTACAAAATACAGTCCAAGCATCTTCTTTTTACTTCTCCCTTCTTCATCTCTAATTCCTATGCTCCCTTCAGTCTCCCTTTCTCAGGGTTAAAGTCTAACACAAACACCATTTTCTTAAAAAGCCTTTCCTGACCTCCAGCTGGAAGCAGTCACTCCATCCTCTAAATGAAGAAAAATCTCACACCCCTGGTTATGCCATCATTCTTGGCCTCTTATATTGTTCGTGTCTTTGTGCTGCCTTTCTTTCCTCCAGTGCCTCCCCAAGCACCCTTCCCTTGTAATCAGATGTTGTGTTTTCATGTTACATGAGAACTTGAAGAATCAAAATATGACTTTTTATTTCTACCAGTGTTGTGTAATACTTTCAACAAGGAATTCACCCGGCCGGTTAAGTAGAAGTAATCTTCTAATACTTCCCAAGTCATGATTTTTTCTGAAGGCAAACACTCAGCCCTAATCTTGTTAAGATCTTTAGCAACCATGTGAGTATATTTGCTTTACTTCTCACTGACAACTTGTCATTTTCAGGCTTACACAACCAAATCCAAAATTGTATAACGAAAGAAAACAAAATAGTCGCCTTTGCCATAGGGCCTCCTGCTATGCATTAGGCCTGGGTTTGCTTCCAAATTTTAGGACAGAAAAAGGAAATAAGAATTAACATGCATCATTCATTGGCGATAGATTGGCTTTCTGTTCCCAGTTGCTTCAGGGCTGACAGCTCACCTGAATTTTGAAACAGACACCTGCTAATTTGACTTTCTACCCTTTAATCTCACCCTTGCACCTACAGCATTTTAATAACCCCATAATTAATATACTCCTGGTTTTACCCACTTGGAAAGGTGGGATAGAAAGAGGCTGAGGAGGGAAACCAGTCCGATAGTAATTCAGAATCCAGATATCCCATCTTTTGTTGCTGGGTGAGAGTCCTTAATCCTGGCTCATTTTTGTCTAATAACAGGCCACAAAACATTCTTCCACCATCCCATACACACACACACACACACACACACACACACAGAGCGAGAGACCTTAAAATCATCTGTTCTCATCTCCCCATGTAGATCTCTGACCCATGCCCTCAGCATCACGGCCTGAATCTGGGGACCATCTCTAAGTGGGAGAAGGAGGTGGCGTGGCCTAGCAACCTAAGAAAGAGGCCAAGAGAGCAAAGTTTTCTGAAGAAGTTGGGAGAAGAAAGAAACAGGGGGTCAGAGGATGAACAAACACAGATTTTGTTCTTTGCCCTTCGGATGCTCTCCTTGACCCTTGGGTTAATTGTCAATTCCCTCTGGTGGAGGACGAGGGCCCCCAGCCTGTCCCAGCTTCATGGTGCCCCTCACTAAAGTGCCCCTCTGCACATCACACCACCAAAAGGAACCTCTTCCCACATGAAAAGTGAGCTCTGGGTCATTTGCGGGGAGGCAAGGAGCCTGTCACAACACCTTCCCCTCAGCCTTTGCATGTCCCTGCAAGCAGACCTTCAGCTGTGTGTGCATCTCCTGCACTTTATAAGCATCCTTTGGGCAAGTGTTTGCCCAGGAGACAGAACAGGAATTGGACGCTGGCCACCTAGCTCAGGCTGCCTGTTGGGGCCATGGTCCTCCCTCGCTTCTGTGCTCATGGAGACAGGGCTCCCGAGAGAGATTTCCTCTGCCTTGGCAGCATCATTTTTCTGCCCATCCCAGGCACTGCTGATCTCTTTAAGGAGCGACTTTAGAATCCTGCAGAGTGTCTTTGGCCCCTTTCACTCCCCTAATGCAGTCTTGTCCTGATGTTTACTTCGAGCTGCAGAGAAGTAAAATGCCAAGCTTTTGCCCTGATGCTGTATAAACATGAGTGACAACTGACTTTGTGTTCAGAACTTTGCGTCTTGTGTTAAGGAACACTCACAGTGAGTTTGAGGTGTTGGTGCATTCATTCCCACTTGACAGACAAGGACACTGAGACAGTGGCTCACCCTCCCCAGGCACAAGTTCTCCCAACTTTCTACTACACCATGCTTTTTCTTGCTTAGTCAGCATGTTCGGGGCTTGAACTGACCTGTCTGGTACATTATTTAGGTAGAGAAAAAAAGGGGACAGGAGATTTATATGGAGGAGACACCCCTCTTTGCAACAAACTGGGAAAACGAGAACATGCCTTCCTAGAAATTAAAGGGCCAACACCTTTCCAAACCACAACTCCTCTCCCATAATAATTGGGGAGCACCCAAGGCTCTGACGATTTGTGATTTAATAGATGGTAATGGCAGTAAGAACCTCAGCTTTTAGAATGAGAACTTCATTTCTACTGCAAAGGCCACAAATGTGGTTTGGAGATTGCCTCTTTATTAAACCCAGACTGCCTCTTCACTGAGAATACACACATTACATTTTAATTTATTTAGTTAGTTTCCCTTTACATTTCATATTTTAAATTTCATAGGGCTCTTCAGTTTGAAAAATTTCTTTGCATCTCCTAATTATCATTTTTCCAATTTTTACTCCCATTTTACCAATGAAGCCACAAACTCTACCCTAAGAATATAGTCCGATGTTCCTTCCACTATACTGTAGTACCTGTGCCCTTCAAATACAAGGATAATGTAAATGTTCACATGAGTGTCCCAACACCTGGTACTAGTGAAAGTGACCTTATTTGGAAATTGGATGTTTGCAGATGTAATTAGGATGTAAGATAAAATAAGGTCATAATGGAGCAGAGTTGTTACCAAACCAAACTTGGGTCCACTCTCCTGTGCACAGTAAATCCAATCTACTGACACCTTATTGTGGTGAAGGAAAATGCAGGGCACCAAGCAGGGAGTCCTGGCAGCTGGTGCTCAGGAGACCCGAACTCCCAATTGGCTTTCAGGGAAACGTTTCTAAGGACAGGGTGAGGGAGCGGGCCTGTGGGGTGTGTGATCAGCTTGTGGACATCCTTCTGGTTGATCAGTAGTGAGATAATTGGGAGTCAACATCTTTGACCTTCTGGTTCCAACCAATCTGTGGTCTATGTGCTTGTTAACTTCTTCCACCTGGTAGGGGTTTTGGTATCTGCAAAACAGCTCAAAGTACATGATCAGGATATTATCTATAGCCTTTGCAGAGGAACTAAGGGCCCTCGACTTTGTTTAATGGCTCAACTATTATGATTTTGTCTTGCTTGATTGTTTTCCATTCTTTGGGCATTTTATCACTTCTTCAATTACATTTATTCTTTTGAACTCAGGGAGAGCCTAAAGTTTTTCTATAGACAAGAGGAAGGCAGAACATGGGTAGGGGATCTGTCCCCAGAAGGCCCCAGAAAGTCCTGCTCAGTTATACACTGATCCCCTAATCCATCTTCTAATCTAAGAAGAGAAGAAACACAGAGACAGATGCACAGAAAACAGAACTATGGGATGACAGCAGAAATTAGAGTGGTACTTCCACAAGGTGAAAACCACCAAGGATTTCTGGAAACCACCAGAAACTAGGAGAAAGGCAGGCAACAGATTCTCTTCTAGAGCTTTCAGAGAAAGCGTGGATCTGTCAACACCTTGACTTCAGACTCCTGGCCTCCATAACTGGAAAGAATAACTTTCTGTTGATTTCAGCTACAGTTTGTGGTACTTCGTTACAGGAGCTCTTGGAAATTAACACAAATAGCATCTGAACAGATATGGGGTAACTGGGCCTATCACAAGGATTGGGGCTGCATAATATGCAGGTTCATGTAGATACAAGCTGTTCTTATTTTGTAAAACAGTGCATCACCAGTTACTGATTTTTCTATAAGTATGGTAAAATTTCTTGAATTTCTTTAGAGTTCTTCAGTGTTGAAGGAAAGTTTTCATGTTAACGTTCTTTTCCCAAAAAAATGGGGACTCCTTTGCAAGTCTCCATTCCCCCAGCCCTTGTCTGCCACTGGTACCTTTTGCATCTAGAAACATTTCCCAGATGTTGTCCAGCAAAAGTGCTTCTCAAACTTATTTGATCATTGAAAAATTCCAGCGGCCAAATTATACCCCCAGACCAATTCTCTCTGAATCCCCAGACCTCACCCAGCAGGGGAACCAAGCATTCATATTTCTTAAAGTTTTCCAGGTGACTCCAGAGATCTTCCCAGTCAAGGACTATGTCCTACAAATTCCTCCTGGGTGTTATTTCATCACAGGATAAGTTTAAGTAAATCCCCTGCCCTATAATAAGCGTCTAAAACAGTGGTCAGCATCTAGCTCACAACTTGTTTAGTAAATAAAGTTTTATTGAAACACAGCTGCATCAGTTGACATGTTACTTTCTGGCTACAAATGGCAGAATTGAGTATAATGTCAGAGACCATCCAGCCCACAAACCAAAGTATATTGTTATCTGTCCCTTTGAGAAGTTTTCAAAAGACTGAAACTTACCTGATTCATCTTTTCCTTTCACAGTGCAGATCCAGAAAATAGCTTTGCACTTAGTAGGGGCTCGGATGAACCAAAGTCAAGTCAAATGAACTGAAAGGAACTGAATTAAATTGAATCTTCTTCAACATATTATCTGAAAAGAATCCAAGGTGTGTTGCCTCCCAGGGATATTTGCTTTTTAATAAGTAACCTGTAAAGCCCCAAAGCCTTTATTGGAAGACAGAAAGGAATACCTAATTGCTGAAATTGCAAGCACCTGTAATTATGAATGTACAGCTCTATTCTAATAGATTGCAAAATCTCCCCTGGAACCCCTCGAGTTGCCCCAGGAAGTCCACCACCCAGCCTACCTGGGCCACCACCCAGCCTACCAGAGCACAAAATCTATACTCACCCAGACTCACTGGAGCACTTGATATTCCTTACTGTGAGTTAAGATACTATATATAATCTTCAAGGTTTACTTGTTTTGTTTATGCTCCTTTTTGTTGGCCTAACAACTTTTCTCTGTGTGGGGGGCGGGGGGAACAGATCTGTTTTCTTAAAGGAGGTCACTGCTTCCCATTTTCTATTTCCTAAAACTTTCTTCCCATGGGAGCTTTTTTCCCTCCTGTTGTGAACAGGAATGTCAGCCTAAGGATGTTGGCAAATTTCATTATTTAATTTTACTTTAGTCTATGAGTGATGGGAATTTGAATTGAATTGAATTTCCTCTATGCCAAATCAACTTAACTGGGAAATTTGTCACCCAACTAGATGGACACAAAGACTTCTAAGATCCTCATAACCTGAGAAGTTCTTAAATTTGAATAAGTTGACATGAATGGTCTTGAAAAACAAGTATCCTTCCTGTGTCTCAATTTACCCGAACCTTCCCAGGGGCAGGGCTTTGGGCAGCTGACTCCCAAAGAATTAAACAGATCAAGGTAGGGATTCTGACTCATAATTTACTAGCCCTTGAACTTGGACAAGTCACTGAACCTCTCTCGACATTAGTTTCTTCAAGTGGAAATGAAAGATCATAAAAGGGTTGTAAGGATTAATGGCATACAGAGAACTTGGCATAGTGCCCAGCACCTAGTAAGTATTAAATAAATGCTCTCTGTTTTTATGGTCTTAGCTGAAATTAAATTACTGCTATGGGAGCTTACATCCTTGCGACTGATGACTCTAGAGCATTCTAACCCATATTTTTCATCTCATTCTAACCCATGAGATGAAGACTTATGATATGCCATTCCATAATTGCATCAGATTTGTGTGTGTTTAACTTTTAAACACAAAATTCTTAATCTACCAAGCAAAACACTAAAGCATTTCATGACACAATAGCTAAATCTGCTTGTTTTTACATCTTTTCTCTTGCAAAATCGTTCTGTCCACCACATGATCTCACCTTTCTCCTGCTCAGAAAGAGGAAATGGCTCCTTTTCCCAGTGTATCAGATGTACACTCTTCTCCTTGCATTGGGGAACCACAGTAACCTGGCTCCTCGGGAACCAGGGGTACTAACCCCCCCACCCCCCGAGTCATTTTCCTTTTGCTCGGGACTCTGGACTCCCTCTTCTTGTTCACACCCATGTCATGCTAAGCCTCTCTTTCGTCATCTCTGAGATGAACTGCTTTAGTCCCCTCTTCCCTCCTCGAATCACGTTCATCCCTTAAGATTCAGCTTTGGTGCAACATTCTCCCTATCAGGGACTCTTTCTGGTTCTGGAATTTCTCTGAATGTATTTCTGAATTCAGTAGCCATGATAATCTATGTCACATTGTTTAACATTTTACTAAACACCCATCTTTCCCTCTGTATTGATGTTTCATCTGTTCTGGTTGTGGCTGCTTAGCCTGAGTCTAATCCTTTAGGTAGGAGACATCTCTGGAGTTCCTTCAGTGGCCCATGTTTCTAGATATGTATATCATGTGGTGTGAAGGACATCAAATTTGATGATAGTGGAGTTCCTGTCATGGCTCAGCAGGTTACAAACCTGACTAGTATCCATGAGAATGCAGGTTTGATCCTTGGCTTGGCTCAGTGGCTTAAAGATCCGGCATTAGCGTGAGCTATGGTATAGGTTGCAGATGTGGCTCAGATCCCACATTGATGTGGCTGTGAGTAGGCCAGCAGCTGCAGCTCGAATTTGACCCCTAGCCTGGCAACTTCCATATGCCACATGTGAGGCCCTCAAAAGGCCAAAAGAAAGAAAAAGAAAGAAAGAAAAGAAAAAAAATGGTGTTAGTTACTTCTAAGTTCACATTCCCAGCTCTATGACTTTCTTGACCTCTCTAGCTCGAAGTCTCTTCAATTATAAATGTTGTTAGGAGGAAATGATGTCTAATTTTCAGTTTGAGTGAATAAATGGCCATAGTATCTTCAAAATCCAGTGATTCTTTGTCTATGTGTCTCACATAATGTGTCTTAGTTTGGTGTCCATGGAAAACAAAGCCTGAAGGAAAGCTCTGGTGCTGCCACTCTATTAGGGAGTGTAACAGAGGGAAACAAAAGTGAGGAAAAGAGAAAAGGGGCCAAGGCAGGAGAGAAGACCCAAATAAAGGTGTGCTTTATAGAGCTGCCACTTCTGTGTGTGGAGTGCTATTACATTATATTAGAGACTGCAACGAGGCATGTGAGCTACTGCACCTCGGGGCAGTGCATCCAGAGAAGAAGGGAGAAGACCCTGTCTACTAGCTGCTCTCTTCCATTGGACAGAGATTCTGCACACAGGGCACTAACTCCCCCATACTGCTAATTTGTGCTTCTAGTGGATAAGCAGTAGATCCCCTGTATCACCAGCCTTGGCTTGGGTGGGAGGTAAGCAGTGCTGGGGTGGGCATGGGCCTGGGGAGAAGTCCTACTGAGTTGTGACCGTGAGCCCAGAAAGTGTTGGTCATGGAGGCCAGTTGGGGCAAACCATGTGGCAGAAGGTTTCAGAGACAATTGAAGCCAAGAAGAAGCCTGGTTTACTATGAGATCAACTAAGCTAGCCTGTCATTTATTTCTCCCTGTTAAAATTGTTGTGGATCTTTTCCAAAGGTTTTGTACAGATCTTACAGTTTTATTATTTTGTGTGTCTCCTTCCCTGTGAATGCTGATGAGAAGGTATATTTTCTTTTTTCTGTAAGAAAGGGTATTTTTTAGTAATGAATAGAGAAATTAGGAAACAGTGTTAAGTAGACAAGAAAATAAAAATACTTCAAAATCTCTTTATCATGATATATTTTATGCTTAGAACTGGCTTTTTCTCAATATGCTTTGGATTTCATTTCTTGGTAACAAAAAACTATAATCTCATCTTTTTTTTAATCAAAGTATGGCTCATTTACAATGTTGTGTTAGTTGCAGATATACAGCAAAGTGAGTAGAATCTCATTCTTAATGGCTTTGTAATATTTCATTTTTTTGTTTGAATCATTACTTGCTTCATCAATCCCCCTATTATTGGACATTTACATTGTTTAAATTCTTGCAATCATCAGTGACACCCAAGTAAACAGAGAAATATTCCTAGAAGTGACTCCTGAGGAGGGAGATTGATGGCTTAAGGGTATACACCCTTAGGACACTTTGAATAATTATTGTCACCTTCTCTTCCAGAAAGGTGTACCGATCTAAACTCTTTCAGCAGTGTTCCAGATTAGAGATGCATTTGCAGACCTGCCAATTCTATGTATTGGCTCTGACCTCAGCTAGAACCCTGCTGAGCATGCTGAGCTTGACGGAGCATGTTTCCAGTTCATCAGTGCTCCGTCCCATCATCAAGTAGGGTTCTGAGAGCTCACGGTAGCATTAGGTCCTCAGGGCCCTGGAGCTACCTTTCTCCCTCCTTTCATCTCTCCCTGAGAAACTCATCAGTCTTATCATTTCACTCAGCATCATGAAACAATAATCATCTCAGCTGGGAGACTTTGGAAGTCAGTGCTAGTTCTAACAAATGACATTCTTCAAGGTTTTGGTAGAGCTTTTGTGTTCCAGTGAGAGTAATTCCCACATACGCAATCCAGACTAACCTGCTGGCCAACCTTACAGCACTAAACCACAATTTTCTAAGTTGCATAATCCTTTCATCTCTGGGAACCACATTTCGCCTGCCCAGCTAGGCCCTTGGTGTGCATAAAACAATAATAACCATTTATTCTGGGCTTTTAATCATCAAAGGACTTTGTGAAAATTAACTAATTAATTTTCACAACACTCTTGTAAGATCAGTACGTACTACTCCTCGCTTGAAATAAAAACAGCACAAACCCCTGAAACATTTTACATCATAAAAAGCCCTATGAACCTAACAGTCTGGGAAGAGAGGCTTGTTGATTATCAGCTCAGTTGTGAGAGTAGAAAGAAGTTGGGCAACCTAGTGATTTACCCAGTATCACCAAGGAAATCAGCAGCAGGGTAGCAATTAGATTTCATTCTGCTAGTGCCCAATGCTAGGGTTAAGCCAAAAAGCAGTTAGACCATGGAAATTCAGTCAAAACTCCATAGAAGTGTTAAGGATATCTGACAAATTCAAGGTCACCTACATTCAACCAAATAATGTGAAGGAAAGGTACAAAGAAAAAGTCATAAATATTCAAATGAATGATATAAGAAGGAGAAAATATATCTCAGAAAACAGGCACACTGGGCATTGAATTTAAAGGTTAGGCATTAATGAAGAGCTTCAAAATATAAATGCAAATGACAAGTGACTATACAGTGAATCATAAGAGAACTGTCCCATGAATTCTTGCTTGGATGTATACCTGTACCATCAGATAATGTTGACAGTTGGGAGGTAAATGCACAGCTTTCAACACTCCTGGGGAAAAAAAAATAACTCATTTTATACCCTGGGCACATAGTGATTACTTTCTTTTTTTTTCTTTTTTTTCTTTTTTTGTCTTTTTGCCATTTCTTGGACCGCCCCCGCCCATATGGAGGTTCCCAGGCTAGGGGTTGAATCGCAGCTGTAGCCACCGGCCTACGCCAGAGCCACAGCAACGCGGGATCCGAGCCGCGTCTGCAACCTACACCACAGCTCACGGCAACGCCAGATCGTTAACCCACTGAGCAAGGGCAGGGACCGAACCCGCAACCTCATGGTTCCTAGTCAGATTCGTTAACCACTGCGCCACGACGGGAACTCCCATAGTGATTACTTTTGACCTTTGTGTCTTGAATAAATAATAAAGTAAATAATTCTAAGTTCTGAAGTTTTTCACAATCAGCTACGTCATTAACTTCATTGTGCCGTAGACTCCGGTCTGTGAAGATAAGTGTCATGTACTCTTTTTCTCCTTCATGGGGATGGCACACGTGATGGGCACCATAGTTAAAGTGTACTAGACTCCCGGAAATCAGAATAATAATATTATAATAATCTATTGTATATTGAAAATATTATTTACTAACTTTGCTTATTCATGCCAGAGACTTTACATAGAGTATAAACAGCAAAGCCTGCCATATAGTATGAAGGTTTATGGATTGTGGTCCAAAAGCCCTGAGTTTAAAACTGTAGTACTGCCACATACTAGTACGGCTGTGTCATTGCGCCAGTTATATACGCTCTCTGGGCCCCAGTTTCTGCAGGTGTTTAATGAGGATAATGCCACAGTATTTGTCAGGACTCTCGGTTGCAAGTGACATTTCCTCTACTGCGTATTCCCTTCTGGTGCCTGCCTCATTTCTCTGCTCTTCCGAAAGAATTATTCATACTCTGTCCACCCCTCTCTTCAGCCCACCACCAGTAAGCTTCCGTCTCTGCCACTACTTCATCGAAAATTCTCTTTTCAAGGTCATCTTCATAAATCAATGTTGAATTCTCAGACCTCACCTTACTGGACTCTGAGTGGCTGGTCCTCGTAGATATGGCTCAGCGTAGTTTTTTCCTTTTCAACTTCCTTAATATCACAATCATCCTGATTTTCTATGACCTCAGTAGTGTTTACTTTTTAATCTCCTCTGTTGACTCTTTCTCTGCCTGATTTGTAAATGTTGGAGGCTCCAAGGGATCTGTCCTTGTCCCTCTTCTATATCTGTCCCCACCCCTCTGGGAGATCTCATCCTATCCTATGGCTTCAAATAGAATATATATTTGTGTGTGTGTGTGTGTGTGTGTGTGTGTGTATGTTTGTGTGTATTAGGGCCACACCTGCAGCATAGGGAAGTTCCTGGACCAGAGGTTGCCTTGGAGCTGCAGCTGCCAGCCTACACCACAGCCACAGCAACGCCGTAACTCAACCGCATCTGCATCCTATACCACAGCTGATAGCAACGAGAATGTATGTTTATATCTGAAGACCATACGACTTTCCTAAACTCCATACTGGCAAATCCAACAGTCTACTCAACATCCACTCTTTTATAGGTAAGAACAATTTCACACTTAACACATCCAGTATTAAAACTGTGACATCTATCCTCTCATCCCATCCCCAGTCCTGCCAACCTTTTCCTCCCCACATCGTCTCCATCTCCTTTAGTGTAACAACTATTCATCCAGTTGCTTCTGTTGAAAACCTAGGAATTATCCTTCTTGTTTCCTTGATCTACTCCCATGCTTCATCTCTCCCACCCTCCATTCATATATCCAGTCAATCGATCAGGAGATCCTCTTTCCTCTAAGAGTGCGTCCTGATTCCGTCACTTCCCTGTCTTCAGTACAACCACCCTCGTTCAAGTGGGCAACATCTCTCACTGGGATTAATAGGCTTTTACCTAGGCTCTCTATTGCTTTTCCTCTTGTCCCACAGCAGTCTGTTTTTCATGAAACAAAGCCACCAATGGTTTCACAATGCAATTACAATAAAATACGAAATCTTTAGCAAGCTCTAAGAGGTCAGCCATGAACTGATCTTGCCTCGCCCACCAATCTTATTCCTTGTGACCTTCTTGATGATACTCCAACACAAAAAGTGCATCTGGATTTCAGAGTCATCGTACTTACATTTTCCCCTACAAGGAAACTCATGCCCCAGGTTTTCACGTGGCAGGCTCCCTGACAACCCAGATCTCAGCTCAATGGCAATTCCTTGGGGAGACTTTCTTTGACATTTTGAATAAAGTTGTCTCCACATACTTCCTCAAGCCCACATATATTTTCTACTCCATTAACCTTTCTAAATTTGTTCAAAGCACATATTACTATCTGAAATTTTATTAATCATGTATTTATTATCTGCCTTCCCCATTATAAGATTCCATAAAACCTGGATCTTATGCCTTTTCTTCTCCTGTACACCCCCCACACCTAGTAGGGGTTTAGGCTACTCACAGGCACTCATTAAGTATTTTTTATAGTATAAAGAAAAATCCAGGGAGTTCCCGTCGTGGCGCAGTGGTTAACGAATCCGACTAGGAACCATGAGGTTGCGGGTTCGGTCCCTGCCCTTGCTCAGTGGGTTAACGATCTGGCGTTGCCGTGAGCTGTGGTGTAGGTTGCAGACGCGGCTCGGATCCCGGTTGCTGTGTCTCTGGCATAGGCCGGTGGCTACAGCCGATTTGACCCCTAGCCCGGGAACCTCCCTATGCCGTGGGAGCGGCCCAAAGAAATAGCAAAAAGACAAAAAAAAAAGAAAAAAAAAAGAAAAATCCAATCCAAACTGGTTTAAGGAGAAATAGAAAAGAGAAATATTAACCTAATAAATGTTGATGACTGGATTTAATGTAAGGTATGGCTCAAACCAAGTAGCAGAATTGACACATTAGTGTTGTATGATTTTCAGGCTCTTGGTTCAGTTTTTCTCCACATTAGTTTCACTCTCGGGCAGGTTGTACAGGAAAAAAACACAAGTGGGGCCTCCTGAATCATACGATCCTTACTGTGCTCAGTTTAGGGGAAGGAAAGTTCCCTGGGAATAGAAAATGATTTGCCCATTTTTGTATCCCCCAAACCTAGAACAGTATCTGAAACACAGTAAATACTCATAGATATTTATTGAGTCAATTAATGAGTAAATACAAACATTGCCTTTCCCAGTACCCACATATCAACTCCTAGAGAAGACTCCATTGGTCCATTCAAGAAACGGTAATGCTGAAAAACCAGTTGGATCACACCCTTATGCTAGCAGACAAAGCTCCATCAAAGTCGCAAACTTCCCCTGTAGAAAAAGTGTTGGGCAGTTCCCAGTAGAAAAAGTATGATAAGAAGACAAAAGATTTCTACCGCAAATATTCAACTGGTTTGGTTGATTTTAGGATTAAATAAGTTATTATTTGTTTTTGTTTTTTTAAAAAAAAAAAACTATTCCAACATAGAAAAAAAAAAGTATGTCATCAAATATTACCTTCTTCTGCTACTTCAAACACAAAGGTACGTGGGACATAGAAGCAGCTTGTATAAATGGAGTTCCATCCACTTGGAAGTCATGAGACTACTTGAAAAGGAAAGTTTACAAATTGCTAAGTCTGAAAAGCTAGTCTAGAACAAAGAATTTTTGGGACCTGGAAACATAAGCCATCTGAGTTTCAAACGTCTATGATTCTATTTGCCCAAAGAACCTAAACTTCAAAGGCGGAAGACTAAGTTTTTACAGGTTTGGGTGCATTTTTCCTGATCTGTATGTGTACCTGTGTCACAGTTCTACCTTGGTCCCAGTTCTTTCTTCCCATAGGTACATGACAGGCAGCACTTCAAACAGAGGACTGGCTATGGTTTGGGCCTTTTGTTGTGCAGTGGGTTTTCTGTTGTGTATATTTTATGAAATAGGCAGCATAGAGGAAAGAGTATTTCTGGTTTCACTGGGATCGATTTTACTAAGAGTACACTGTCTTATTTGCTCACATTTCATTGCTCTGCACTCGATATACTTCTCTGGTCAGTCCGTTTTCCCAGACGATATTTTTCTTTTCTTTTTCTCTTTTGTCTTTTTAGGACCATACCCACGACATATGGAGGTTCCCAGGCTAGGAGTCCAATCGGAGCTGTAGCTGCCAGTCTACACCAGAGCCACAGCAACATAGGATCCAAACCGCATCTGTGGCCTACACCACAGCTCATGGCAATGCCAGATCCTTAACCCACTGATCGAGGCCACGGGTCAAACCCAAAACCTCATGGTTCCTAGTCAGGTTTGTCAACCACTGAGCCATGACGGGAACTCCACCCAGACAATATTTTTCATGTTATATTCTCTCCACAAACTTCAAACCAGTCCACAATCTCAACTAAAGGCCTTGCTCTTATTTGTCTTAGGAAGTAGAAGTTATCAAAAGAGCTTCTATACGTTCCCACGGCTAAATGTACTCTTGTTTTCTATAATCTGCTCTTTCTGTAGATGAACTGTCTGTGCTTCCATCGAGGGCCATGCATACCAGAGGTGCCCAAGATTTACCCCTCTCATCTTTGTAAGGCTACTAGTCTGGCCAGCATTCATCCTGTCTCTCTCCTCCTGCATCTTCAGTTTTCTCTCTGAGTGGATCCTTACTATGAAAGTGAACTTGCACAATCTCTCTTGATCAAACACCACAATTCAACAATTGCCTCACTTCTCCCTTTCTCGTTATAGCGCTATGCCCCTGAAATAACTTCACTTCCTTTCCTCACTTCTCTTTTAAACCCAATCCAATTAGATTTCTGTCCCTACCAGTCCACCTAAAGGACTCTTATCAACATCCCCATTGACCTCATATTGTTCAGGCCTCTGATCACATCACAAGTTCCATCTTACTCTATCAGAAACCACTGATACTAATCTTTTTGTCTTTTTTTTTTCCCTCTTGAAATACTTTCTTCACTGTCAGAACACTTTCTTTTGATTCTCCTCCTTGCTCATTGGGCAATCCATCCATTTCTTTGCTGTCTTCATATTACCAACCTCTAAATAGTCCATTGATCCTGGGCACCTTCCTTGACTTGTCTTACCTCTTTATACTCAGTGCATTAGGAATTTCATCCAGTAAAATTACTATCTATGTGCTGATGATAACCAAATATACATCTCTTTCCACTGAATCCCCAGCTGTATGCCAAATTTCCCTCTCCATAGCTCCACTTAGAATTTTAATAGAATTTTCAAACTTTATGTTAAAACTCTCCCAAAGCAAATAATTGTCCCAAGAAATTCCAGTCATGCTTCTTCTCATATTCCCCATCTCAGTTAGCGAGTGGCAACTTCATTCCTCATTCTAGAGTACACCCTCTTAGCTCTATCCAGAAATATACCCAGAAAATATACCCAGAAAATAACCACTTCTCACCACCTCTAGTCTTGGTCTTCATCTAATCCAAACCTCCATCATTTTGCATGAATTATTTTAATAGCCCCATTACCTACCACAACAGATTCTTTTGCACAGAAGCCAGGGAGGATTCTTTTTTTATTTCCCCGCATCTTTTTAGGGCCGCACCTGCAGCATATGGAGGTTCCCAGGCTAGGGTTTGAATTGGAGCTACAGCTGTTGGCTTATGCCACAGCCACAGCAATGCCAGATCTGAGCCACGTCTGCAACCTACACCACAGCTCACAGCAACACCGGATCCTTAACCCACTGAGCGAGGCCAGGAATCAAACCTGTACACGGTTCACTCAACAGTAGTCACCCCAGGATTCTTCTCTTCATTGAACACCCCAAACCGATTTCTGCCTCGGAGTCTTTGCACGGGCTCGTTGTTCTGTCTAGAACACTCTGCTCTACAAGTTTCATACTCTGTTCAGGCCTCAAAATCCTTCCCTGATGGCCCCTTCCAGACCTATTGCCTGCTCTCCCTTTCAGAACTTATTTTTCTCTCTAATGCTTATCATGGCATGACCTGGATGTTAGTCGGTGCCCAGTTGGGAGACAGCAACCACACTATATTTAAAGAAGAGAATGTTAATACAAAGAAGTGTTACCTAGTAGGAGGCCGCTCACTAATAAAAGGGGTAGAAGAGGACCCTGAGGGGTCTGGATGTAGCATATGTAAAAGGGTAACTACTCCCTCCAAGCTAGAGAAGGGTGAACACGAAGGGGGCTGAGGGCTAAGAAGAACCCCCCGACCCCCAGGGCTGAAATTCACAGCTGGAGGGCCTTTCTACCACAGGAACTTGTGGTCTGGCTGCGGCCAAGAGAAGTTACCAAAGAGTATGGGCTATTATTAGTCGTCAGAAGAAGTCTGCTCCTGCCAGGAGCTAAGGGCTGGGCCTGCACTGCCTGCCATTGCTGGGGGTTACGGGCAGACCAAGAACCCATGGGAAATGGCCCTGGTGGGGGCCCAGGGTGTGGCTGGAACACAGCTCCAGGAACTGCTGGCGTCCTCACAGAATAATAGAAATGGAGGATGGGGACTCTGAAAGGAAATACTGTCCTGCCCTTAGCACATTGCGCTGAGTTCTGTGAAGAAGTTTAGCATTCTGCTAGCTGGGAAAGGAGAACCGTGTACAGGGCTGAGCTTTACTATTAGGCAGGGTAAAAGAAGAGAGGATTTGGAGAGACAATAAATTGATAACTGGGACAACAGGTTACATATTTATCTATTTTCCATTTCTTCCCCCACTAAAATCCAAGCTCTTTTGAACGCGGGCACTTTATCTTGTGCTCCTTTGTGTTCAGGCATCTAATACAGGTCCTCAGGACAGAGCAGGAATTCAAAACACATCCACTGAATGAAAATAGAAATGTATAGCCTAGCTCTTTTTAGAAGTCATTTGTTCTTTTTGTTACCTGGCATCCCTTTCCTCTTTTTTTACCAATCACACCCCCGTTTCCCTCAATAAAGTCCCACTATCCTGACTCCCGGGCCATGTAGGTGTATCACATGCTTCAATAGTGAACACAAATCCTAGGCCGACTAATCATGGCATTCTGTCCTTTAGCCAGTGATATTCAGGCCCAGATGTTTTCTGGAAGTTGTTAGTGAAAAGGAGCCCTTACATCCTGGATTGTTCATGCAGAGGAAGCAAGTCTGGGGCTGCTGGCAGAAACCTCTGTCTTCATGGGGGCTCATCTGAGGTTGGAGCTGACCCAGATAAGAGCCAAGCAGAAAGATGAAGAGAGACAAGATCCAGGTGACATCATTTGAATCCCTGGCTCCAGCCACCCACAGACTTCCCTGTTACCTTAGCCCCAAAAAATCCCCACTTTGTCTAGATGTTAGTCAGGCTGTTTCAAAGAAACAGAACCAATGGGTAGATAGACAGGAAGGGATTTATTATGAGGAGTTAGCTCATGTGATTATGGGGGCTGAGAAGTCCCACAAACTGCAGCCTTGCAAGCATGAGACCCAGAAAAGCCCGTGGTGTGATTCCAGTCTGAATCCAAAGGCCTGGAACCAGGGGAGCTGAAGATATAAATCCCAGTTCCAAAGGCAGGAGATCAGGGATTAAGCCAACAGGCAGACAGGAAGCCAAAAGGGTGATTTCCTCCTCACTCAGCTTTTTTTGTTCTATTTCTGTCCTCACCATGGGATTGGATGTTGCCCAGCTACATGGGTCACAGTAATCCAGGTTGCCGAGTCCACTGATTCACGTGCTAATCTCATGCAGACACACCCCACACGCTCACCCAGAAATAATGTTTAGTCTGGGCACTCCTTGGCCCAGTCACTTTGACACAAAGGATTAACCATCCCGACACCTCAGTGGTTTTGTTTTTCTGTCACTTGCAGCTGAACAGGTTTAACTATACTGTCTAATTTCTAAATTTCAGGCTCCTTAAGAGAATGTCCTTGCCTTACACCTTCTACCATTTTATCAAGCACCCGACCTTCCCCTGGAAGATACTCGGTATGCTTATAAATGATCTTAATCAGTATCCGACAAATTTCAATAAATCAACTTTGCATTTAGCCCCTGATCTCCACTCCAAAATACTTGCTTTGAGATATACTCGTCTATGAAAATGATTAGACAGAGGACATACAATATTCAAACCTGTAAATTTTCTTCCAACATAGACAAACAGAAATGAAGCAACAGCTGGGAAACGGACAGAAAACCTTGGCAGAGTCAAAAATAACCAAATCGGGAGTTCCCGACGTGGCGCAGTGGTTAACGAATCCGACTAGGAACCATGAGGATGCGGGTTCGATCCCTGCCCTTGCTCAGTGGGTTAATGATCCGGCGTTGCCGTGAGCTGTGGTGTAGATCGCAGATGTGGCTCGGATCCCGCGTTGCTGTGGCTCTGGCGTAGGCCGGTGGCTATAGCTCCGATTCGACCCCTAGCCTGGGAATCTCCATATGCCGCGGGAGCGGCCCAAGAAATAGCAACAACAACAACAACAAAAAAAGACAAAAGACAAAAAATAAATAAATAACCAAATCGCTACATAAATACCTATTGTAATCTTAGAATCCAACCAGAGGGGGAGTTTTGCGACCACGTCAGGGCAGAGGGTAAGAATGATAATAAAATGCATGGACACCTGCTTTCTGTCTGGCAGTACAGGGGACACCGTGACCCACCCACCCCACCCCACCCCACCCCACCCCCCGACCCAGAGCCCCAACCATAAACCCCAGAGTGGCTGAGATATCATCTGCTGATGGACCACGGCTGAGAGTCTTTCTGGACACTCATCCCAGAGAGCTGCCTCTCTCAAGGTTTCTCTCTCAGGAACAGTGACCAGCTGATGTAACATTACAAAGGCCCGGTCCCCTTGCCTCATTGGGGATAATTTGGAAGCGTTATCCCAACTCCAAGGCTCCCTGCAGGAACCCTGAGACCTCTACTGCAACCCCCATCTCACTTCATTCTGGGCGGAGCTCCGAAAGTCTCCTCCCAATAAACATTCTGCAGGCAATTCTCCACCTCAGACTCTGTGTCCAGGAACCCAATCTAAGAAAGGTGAAGAGGAAAAGACATTAAGAGCAGATGAATAACACAAGCCTTTTTATAAAAAACAAAGGAAGGCTGTGACTCTACCTATTCCAGAGCCCCAGAGTTGTGGTTTAGAAGGCACTGGGCAGGATACCCTAAACTATTGCGTCCTGTAATAGGGGAAAAGGGAATGGACATCTTGATATTGAAAAACAGTATTTTAAATCGGGGTTCACTCCTAACTGCTTATATCATCTGAATGCACTGGAAATGAATTGAATATCTAAACAATAACAATAAAACCAAAAATATTAAATAGATGATGGTAGATGTATAGATAAGTACATAGATGAGGCAGAAAGAGAGAGAAAAAAAGGACAGAGGAAGAAGAAGGGAGGGAGGGATAAAATCCACATGCATATATGCATTCATCTTAGTGGTTCTGCTTTTCTGACTGCATCGTGACTGACACCTCATCGAACTGATTTGAAATCAGTTGAGTACTATGTTGAAATCTTAGCATGAGGGCTTAAGACTTCCAACATTGAAAAATTAATGATTTGATGATGAGTGAGAAAACACTGCAAGTACAGCTCACATTTGTCTGAATCTCCCTAAATGACAAAGATGAAAATGGCAACTACCCTGGAAATTTTACAGAGACTATTAGGAAGAAGGAGAAGAGACGATGAATTTCATGACTTAAGAGTCTACCTTCACTTTCATTGACTTTTTTTCTTTTTTCCTTTTTTTCTTTTTAGGGCTGCCCTCGCAGCATATGGAGGTTCTCAGGCTAGGCGTCAAATTGGAGCTGTAGCTTCTGCCCTACACCACAGCCACAGCAAGGCCAGATCTGAGCTACATCTGTGACCTACACCACAGCTCACGGCAATGCTGGATCCTTAACCCACTGAGCAAGGCCAGGGATCAAACCTGCATCCTTATGGATACTAGTGAGATCCGTTTCCACTGAGCCATGATGGGGACTCCACTTTTGTTGACTTTTGACTTCTGATTCTACTTTTGTTTTTCTGTTCCAGATATTGAATGGAAAAAAGGGAGAAAACTTGGCTAGAATAAGATTGCTTGTACTGAAAGCATCCAGAATACCAGATTTTTAATCTTTAAAATTTATTTACTTTTTTTGATTTATGTTATTTAGTGCTTTAAAATATACATTCCTAGTTCCCCAGAGGAGTTGAGGTTATAGCTAAAAAGAGAAAAGGAATTTATATCTTTACCCAGTGTATAACATAGTGAAAATATTTCCATCAAGATTACTTCTGGGGAGTTCCCGTCGTGGCGCAGTGGTTAACGAATCCGACTAGGAACCATGAGGATGCGGGTTCAATCCCTGCCCTTGCTCAGTGGGTTAATGATCCCGTGTTGCCGTGAGCTGTGGCGTAGGTTGCAGACGTGGCTCGGATCCCGCATTGCTGTGGCTCTGGTGTAGGCCGGTGGCTGCAGCTCCGATTAGACCCCTGGCCTGGGAATCTCCATATGCCGCAGGAGCGGCCCAAGAAATGGCAAAAAGACAAAAAAAGAAAAAAAGAAAGAAAAAAAGATTACTTCTGATTCAATTTCTTCATAACATCTATTTCCATTGAACAAAAATAATATGCTGTCTTGTATCTGGGACACCCTCACACTTTCTATTTTCATATTAACAGCACAAAAACTGTCATTGTTAAACTCAATATAACTGCCATCAGCAGCACCTCCAACACACAGTGCATACTGCAAACTCACAAATTCATGTTATTCTATACTTGGAATGGTCTGCAAAAATCAGCAATTTCTCTTACTCATTTCAACCTATGTTCAGTCTTATAATCTGGATGCAGAGTGAGGTTTTTACTAAAACGGGCACAATAAAATTCCTATATGATGAGAAGCAACTTTTTCAGTCTCGTCTATATTTTCCAAATTTTCTACTATGCGTAGGTATTATTCTTCTAGATTAAAAAAAATGTGGCTTTTTTTTAAACAAAGCAATATAAAATTATGGTCCCTAAGTTGAGGGGGAAGGTGATAGTGAAAGAGAAACCTTCAACAAAGTAAAAAAATATCTTCAAAACTGAAACATCTTATACAAAGTCTTTCCTAATTAGGGACATTCCACTCTTTACAGGCATTTCTACTTGCCAACACCTACCTCCCCACGTTTACCTTACGATTTAATAGTCATGTTGAGGAGTTCCTGTCGTGGCGCAGTGGTTAACGAATCCGACTAAGAACCATGAGGTTGTGGGTTCCATCTCTGGCCTTGCTCAGTAGGTTAAGGATCTGGTGTTGCTCTGAGCTGGGGTGTAGGTTGCAGATGCAGCTCGGTCCCTTATTGCTGTGGCTCTGGTGTAGGCCACTGGCTACAGCTCCGTTTCCACCCCTAGCCTGGGAACCTCCACAGGCCGTGGGAGCAGCCCTAGAAAAGGCAAAGAGACCAAAAAAAGAAAAAAAGTCATGTTGAATTTTATGTATTTATATATCTAAGATGTACATATACTTGTCTTTGTATATGTGTATATCATATATATTTCTAACTACATTTTATAGTACATGTGTACACACACACACACACACACAATTAGAAATTCCTAACTATATCTCTTATTTTTTTAAGTGTAGGATGGGAGAAAAATTATTCATTTGCTTTCTCTGCTTGCCATCCCCTTGAGCTTTCTCCACAAGCACTACAAACACCCATCTCAAATGTCTTCTTTTCTCTCTTATCCACCTGTATTTTTAGTCTTTGACGTCAACACAAACACCCAAACCAGAAACCCACAAGTCAGTCTCTGCTCTTGCTTTCCATATCCACTCTGTTACCAAGGCTTGCAAACTCTTTCCCCTAAATTTCTCTTGAAACCAACTTCCTCTTCTCCACCCCCTTTGAAAACACGTTAATTCTGGTTCTACCAGGTTGGAGCTGATTCATACTGTGGACCTTTGTAATGTGATTACTGGGGAGTCCAATTCATTGAATTTAAATCTGAAAGGATTTTATTTGTTCTGGAACCTCCCCGTAGCTGTGCTAGGGATGTGGAGGTCTCCTTTTTAGACAATACTTCTTTAACTTCCTTGAATTTTAGTTAAAAAGAAAATAGTGTCATTGTCTTCAAGTCCTCCTCTCAGAGTCCATGCCGTCTGTTAACGTCTCCACCTTCCCTGTTACCTAGAACCTATGTTTCCACCCGCTTGGAGACGGCATCCTGCCTTCATCACATCCTTCCTTTTAGTCACAGGCTCATCTAGGGTGTTGAGGCTGGAAGCAGGAAAAGGGAAAGGCACAAACATCTCCGAACTAAGATAAGCAAGAGTTCAGTCTTCTCCTTGATGAGCTGCAACTGCTCTTCTCTCTGGGCCCAATGAGAGTGGATGGTGAGGCCAACACTAGGCAGTCTGTGTAGTCATGGTCCCCTGTGAGATCCAGCCGTCCCCTCCAGTGGGCTCCAGGCAGAGTTATACTTATGCTTGCACACCTCTCTCTAAGTGTCAGTAATCCCATTAAGAAAGTGCCTGTAGTCTCATCTTCATAAAACAGACAGATCTTGCATGTGCTGGCATGTGAAGGACCCATCATTATTCCTGCCTAAGGAACCGAGAATCTGGGGCCCATCCTAACTTCTGTCCTCCTGGAAGTTCCCCAACACACTGTCTCTCTTCAGTTCTCTTTTCTTTAAACCAATGACACATGATTGTTTCAATAAGTTCACGGGCCAACCAGACATCCAAGGGGGAAGCAAATACCAATCTTCTCTTCTGTGTAAACCCTCAGTGTTTAAGAACAGCTCCTGTGGAGTCTCCTCCCCTTCCCTTGGATTTGAGGAGGAAAGAGCCTTCCTCCAAGGATACTTCAATTGATAGGTGCTGGATGGCCACCTATCAATTTGGGCAAGTGGAGTAAGAGAGAGGTTGTTGGCAAATTTATGGTAGGGCCAGTTCTGATTTGGTTATGCTCCCTAACAAGCCCAATTGCTGGTAGTTCTTTAAACTTACAGATGAAGTAGTTAATGCTTTTGCCATCTGAAATGTGACCCATGAACTCCTGCTGGACCCATGAAGAAAATACACCTCATGCCTTATTGTACTCCTAGTTGGTATCGTTACTATCTTGTTCTTCCTCCATTCATCATTAATTCATGAGGAATTATGGAAGAACCTAATTCCCTGTAAATCAATCTTCTGAAAGCCAACGGACCCAATGAACAGCCTGTCAGATTTTTCAAGTTCATTTGAAAAAATCACCAAAAGTTTATCTTTCAGAAACTAGTTCACCAA
Organism: Phacochoerus africanus; assembly: GCF_016906955.1. Taxonomy (NCBI): domain Eukaryota; kingdom Metazoa; phylum Chordata; class Mammalia; order Artiodactyla; family Suidae; genus Phacochoerus; species Phacochoerus africanus. The sequence goes on along the minus strand of NC_062547.1, from coordinate 128,365,065 downwards.
AAATCAACTCCTTCAAGGCCAGTTTGCTGAAAGTCCATTTGCCAAAAGAAAAATTAGCCAAACTACAGATTTCCCAAATACTTGTTTTCTATTATCTACTTAAAGTTTACAGCACCATTATTTGGGAAATTTCAACAGTCTTTAAGGCTTTGTTTTGAAGTTTTTGTTTTTGTTTTTTTGGGGTTTTTTTGGTCTTTTTTTGCTATTTCTTGGGCCAATCCCACGGCATATGGAGGTTCCCAGGCTAGGGGTTGAATCGGAGCTGTAGCCACCGGCCTACGCCAGAGCCACAGCAACGCGGGATCCGAGCCGCGTCTGCAACCTACACCACAGCTCACGGCAACGCCGGATCCTCAACCCACTGAGCAAGGGCAGGGACCGAACCGGCAACCTCATGGTTCCTAGTCGGATTCGTTAACCACTGCACCAGGACGGGAACTCCTGAAGTTTTAGTTTATACTTAGTTTTAGGTTTTGTTTAAGCTCGTGTTTAACTGTAGCCATTCCACCTAGTTGATTATGTAATAGATGTTAGTCATTTGATATCAATTCTGTGTATGACTCACATTTCAAATGCTAAGACTTCTCAACTTTTTGGAACAGACACAAAATATTCTTTGAATTGAGCTACATAAAAATATCTGTGAATTCTGTAGTTTCCATCATGGTTCAGTGGAAATGAATCTGACTAGGAACCAGGAGGTTTCAGGTTTGATCCCTGGCCTCGTTCAGTGGGTTAAGGAGATCTGGCATTGCCCTGAGCTGTGGTGTAGGTCGCAGAAGTAGCTCGGATCCTGCATTGCTGTGGCTGTGGTTGTAGGACAGCAGCTGTAGCTCCGATTCAATCCCTAGCCTGGGAACCTCTACGTGCCCCAGTGCGGCCCTAAAAAGAAAAAAAAAAAAAAACCTGTGAACTCAATAGTAATGAACCTGACTCATATCCATGAGGACACAGGTTTGATCGCTGGCCTTACTCACTGTGTTAAGGATCTGGTGTTGCCATGACCTTTGATCCAGATTGTAGACGCAGCTCAGATCTGGCATTGCTGTGGCTGTGGCTGTGAGGTAGACCAGCAGCCAGAGTTCTGATTCATCCCCTAGCCTGAGAACTTCCATATGCCACAGCTGTGGCCCTAAAAAGACAAAAAGACCAAAAAAAAAAAAAAAGTGAATTCCGAGAGGTCCAAAAGGCAATAGACTCTATTGTGTGTGTTTTGATAAAATTCACTCAATCGTTCATAAAATACTTGATATCAAGATAGGTACCATTGCTGTAATTCAAAACACGCTAGTAATGTGCATTTCCAAAAGCCATAGACCAAAAAGTACAGAAAAATCCAGACATGAATAAGCTTTTCCTGGCCACAGTAAGATGTTTACCACCAAAATAAAACTAAACAACCCTAGAACTTCCCAACAGTCAAAAATAATTCCATAGAAATCTTCAAAAACTATTAAAACCATTCTTTTCCATGGAAAAAGCCTAACACTTAATAAGCAGATAGAAGAAGTATCTTTGTAAATTAGTGAGTTTGGTAAATTGGATGTTTGATGACAGCACATCAAGCCTAACAGTGAAGCATGCAACTCATACCAGGCCAGATGTTGGTTCAAAACACTGGGTCATAACAGCCCTGGGAGAAATGCTTCATCATCAGCGAAGGTGAGAATGAGGGTTGGTTATGTGCACTGAGAAAACTTTCTTTGCTCAGGAACATGTTTCTTGAGCATATAAAAATGAGAAAAAATAAGTATACCAAGTAAATGATGTGCAAAGAATTACACAGAAAAGAATGGATAGCCCATGATGGCAAAGAGAGGCCTAACAGAGACGGAGTCTTGTGTTTGTGAAAAGAACAGAGTATTGGTGGCAGCTAGCAGAGCTAGTGGGCTCAGAATATTACTTGGAGGAACTGGGGGATCAGTTCCCCCAGACAGGCTTCTATCAAATGGGAAAAAAAGCCTTGCTGATAAAAGTAATAATAATTAGGAGTTCCCTGATGGCTCAGCTGATTAAGGATCTCATGGTCTCATTGCTATGGCACAGGTTCCATCCCTGGCCTGGGAACTTCTGCATGCTGTGTGTTCAGCCAAAAAACGAAAAAGAAAATGTAATAAGAATTAAAATACTAGCTACTGTGTACCAAAAGGCAACTAAGTACCTGGTGTTGGCTAGGGAAAAAAAGCAACTAAGGCGGAAACTTACAGTAAACAGGTATTCTTAAAACCCCAAAACATTAAAATATGAAGTGTTCAGCCTTACAAAACAACCCCAGTGACTGTGTTTCCCTCCCATTACTTTCAACAGTCCTGACTTACATTTTTATATTAGCTGGGAAGAGGGGCAGTAAATTTTTAACTCCGTGATAGGCATTCATTGCTATCAGGTATGAAGAGAAGAGATAACACAAGATGAAACAGAAGATATCACATCCAAACTAGGATACCTTCTATCTGAAAGGAAAGTAATGGGAACTCAAGGAAATAAAATCTCAAGGCAGATGAGCTCAAGGAGCATACTTGATGCAGCTTTTTAATATTCAGTTTATCCCAAGTCCCAATGACTTCTACGATGATGAACAGGGAATTTTCCTAAAGTAATCAGGGTCCTGTGAGTTGTTTTCCTGCACGCTGGTAGCTGTGATGGACAGAAATACAGCCACAAAGCCGCTGAGGCTGGGAGAAGCTGCCTGCAGGGCACACGCTGTGCCAAGGCACCTGGAGTGTAACCAGCACAACGGCCCTGGAAAGTTAAGTGTGGCTCCACTTTGCAGGCAGGAAAATGGAACTTCACAGCACTTAGTAGACACATTGCTAGCAAATGACACTCATACTCTACAGTACTTCGCTAGTCTTCTGTATCTCCTGGATCTTATTTGATACATTAGAACTCGAAATAATGAAAACAAATGAGATTTCCCACCCCCCCAACATCCCACATTTATCTGGATTTTATTTATTCCTTTCAACTTGTATTTTACTTGAAGCTCACCATCATAATATTTTCCTACTTCTTTTTCATTGTTTGATGTTTCTAGATATTTCCAATATTACTGCATATTCTAGATATGAACTATTAGACTTTGTAAGGCATTCTATTTTGCTTTATAAGATCTTTTAAAAACAGGAAGGAAGGAGGTCCCGTTGGGGCACAGCGGAAACAAACCTGACTAGCATCCATGAGGATGCTGGTTCGATCCCTGGCCTCACCCAGTGGGTTAAAGATCTGGCATTGCTGTGAGCTGCAGTGTAGGTCGCAGGTGTGGCTGGGGGAGGAGGATGGGAATGAAGGAGGGAAGGGAGAGAGGGAGGGAGGAAGGAGGGAAGGAAGTTGGAGCGTTCTCCCGCATAATGACAGATCTTCTTGCTCTGGATGTGGCTAGGATTGAGGAGACCCAGCACAGGCTCAGCAGGGTATTGAAATTCTCACTGCATTTAGACAAGTCCTTAGAGTGACCTCAGTTTCTTACCCTGTAGCCTAAACTGTGGTCTCTGAAATCTCTCTTCCGACTCTGAGTCCTCCCTTCCAGGCACCCTGGGAAGACATGTGACCTGCTTGTAGGGAAAAGTACAGCTGTTTGCCAAGCCTGTATGAAAGCTGGTCTCTAGAAAAGATCCCACGTTGGTGCTGAAAACAAACATGTCTCAGGAAGCAGTGTTTCTTAATTTACTGTTGGGAAAAGTATTCTTTTCCCCTCAGCTTCATCCCATTTCTTCTGATTCTGTTCTCAGAATACACTTGTACTACTGCTGCTAACACTCTCTGAACACAGCCTAGGTATCTAAAAACAGTAGCCTTCTTTCTTCATCAGATATGTTACAGTCCTGGAGGTTTAACATGGTTTTGTTCCTTTGTAAAGATAGATGTTGCAAGGCAATTTTTTTTTTTAATCGAAAGCGTTGACCCGTACCACTCTGAAAATCTCAGATGTCACTGTCAAAATTTCATAGACAGTTGGTTCGTTACTGACATAGCGAGGAAAATGACAGGAAAAAAAAATAGTCAAATGAGATTAGGATAAAATTCCAAAGCACTCCTTGTTTAAAAGTCTTGTTCAAATCAGCAGGGCTAAAGTTCACATACATTTTATTTGGTTTTGTACTGCTTCATATGAATTACTTCATCTAGTTTTAAATGAGTCAGATACAGATCCAGTGAGAAAAGACGGCACTTGATTTTTTTTTTTTTAGTGTTTTTATGAATCTGTCTCATAAGTTATAAAATAATCAACATAAAATTTGGTTTTCAAAAAAGTAAACACTTATCTGTGAACATTTTAAAAGAGTAAATAACTCACTTTATCAAACGTAATTAATTGTAAGGTTTTTTTGTTTTGGTTTGGTTTTCGTTTTTGTCTTTTTTTCTTTTCAGAGCCTCACCTATGGCATACGGAGGTTCCCAGGCTAGGGGTCTAATCAGAGCTGTTGCTGCCGGCCTACGCCAGAGCCACAGCAACGCCAGATCCAAACCACGTCTGGGACCTACACCACAGCTCACCGTAACGCAGGATCCTTAACCCACTGAGCGAGGCCAGGGATCGAACCTGCAACCTCATGGTTCCCAGTCAGATTCGTTTCCACTGCACCACAATGGGAACTCCTAATTGTAAGCTTTTTATCAAACTTTTTTTTTAAGGAATATAATTCCTTGTCATGAAATTGATGTCATCACCCCTTCCGGCAAAAAAGTATGTTTCTAACATGCTTCCATTTTACTATAAAGAAAATAAATCCAAGCGTTTCCATTTTCTCTTTTTCGCTTTTTTATATTATTTTTCCTTTCAAGAAATACAATATTATTCTTCTGTTTGTGAGATGCCACGTCATTTTGTCTCTTTAATCCTTGTGTTCACTTTTCTGATTTTATTTACACATCGAATGGTCTCATCGGTCTTCCTGATGGTTTAACGTTCAGGCCCATAGCCTTTCTTCCAAATCCATTTCATCAATTTGAAATGGATGCTAGGAGAGAGGTTCTGGCACTGTTCACACCCCCAGGAGCCCCTGTATTACTTCCCATCCCCAACTAAATGCAATCAGGAAAGCCTTCCGGTACGGCTTCCGCCTTTTGGTTCATCTCTCCTGTACAAGGCTGGGGCTTCTGGTGGGCAGCAAACCTTCAAACTAAAGCTCTTATCAAAAATTTCTCTAGAGACTGTGATAGCCACTTAGTTTTAAAAGCCTGAAAGAAAGCAGGCAGCTGTTTGACTGGGTCAACATCCCTGGCCTCCCTGGCCCCTCCAGCCATGCCCGCTAATAAGGCCACATGGCAGACTCCCAGCAGCTCTCAGGAAGCACTGGGAGTCTCTGTTGGTGAGAAGGGAAAGAAAAGAAGAGAGAGATTAGGTGTGGGGCAGACTGGCAGGTGTGAGAAAGGCCAGCTGGCAACTGCACTTGATTCTGATAGCCAGGTACCACTCTTGAAAGATTACGTGTCATGTCCTTGCTTTGGGCACTGTTAACAACCGCCCTGGCTGTGAGTGAATATATGCCTGTGGGGTCTGGACAAGTTTTAGCTGGTTGTGGTGAATATGAACTCTTCAGAAGCTTCCTGAAAGGTTAGGGCCAGCTTGGACCAGTTAGACAGGGGTTGTCCAAGTTCTGAGTAGTCAAGTCTTGACTGAATGAGGATAACATGAGCAGGCTGGTCAAAACCAAAAGAATGCCAGCCAAATAAAGGTTTTCTGGTTTAAATGAAAATGTCACTTCTACAAATTAAGTAAGGATATTTTCTGATGATTTTCTTTGATTTTGATAGTACTTCCTGAGTTCTAATTAGATGCCTGGTAGCACATAAAAAATTTTTGAAAATACTTGCCATCATTTGTTGTAAAACATACGTTCTTTGCATTGAATTTTTTTATGATCTGGATTCAACTTCGATCTCTTCTTTAGTAAGAAATTCCTTCTTTTTTCCCATTTTTTGAGGTTTCATTGAAGTATAATTGATTGATATTGTTGTGATAATTTGTGGTATATAACAGTAATTCAGTGATACGTATACTCACATCCATTCTTTTTTCAGATTCTTTTCCCATATAGATTGTCATAGAATATTGAGTAGCATTCCCTATGCTATAGAGTAGTAAGCAATTTTTTAATTAAGAAATGCCAAAAAATGAAAAATGATGTTAATATGTGTATACTGTAGTCTTGAAACTTTTGTTTTGCACCACTCAACTGGCTGATTAACTTGCTGTTTTGTAAACTCTCATATACGTCGAAGACGCTATAAATAATCATGACAATATCTAATAAAAATAGATGTCATATCACAAAACCACAGCAGAGTTTAAACTTAGTTTAGCAAAATCAACAACTTGCTCACAAGACTGATGAACTGCAGCTAAACGTTTTTAACAAAAGCATTTCTAGCAACCAGATAAGCAAGTGTCTTCTTGACGCAGATGGATGATGGCGCATGTGCCAGAAGCCAGTGGAAAATAGGAGCTGTCATCTAGAAAATGACAGAGCCATTTCGAGTCCCTCTAGATTAGCACTCCATCTTCAGCTCAGCAGATATACTGTTAGCTGAAGGTCTATTGCCAGCAAATCAGAAGCAAGAGGGCAGAGCCCTATCCTTCTGAGATGACTAGACTCATCAGCGACTCAGAGGCAGAGAATCCCAGCTCCCAGTTAGGTTTGTGGTATAAGAAACAAAACAAATAGGAGTTCCCCTCGTGGCTCAGTGGTTAACGAACCCGACTAGCATCCATGAGGACCTGGGCTCGATCCCTGGCCTCACTCAGTGGGTTAAGGATCCAGCATTGCTGTGAGCTGTAGTGTAGGTTGCAGATGTGGCTCGGATCCTGCGTTGCTGTGGCTGTGGTGTACGCCAGCAGCTGCAGCTCCAATTTGACTGCTAGCCTGGGAACCTCCATATACTGCAGGTACAGCCATAAAAGGACAAAAAGACCAAAAAAAAGAAAAGAAAAGAAAGAAACAAAACAAAAGTTCTGTTTTGTGGTCAGCAAAAAAAAATATAAATTAACCTATTTACCCTAGAGACTTACCAATGTTCAAAAACAGTGTCAGCTGGTGTAAACAGATCATTTTTGATACCTTGCCTCATTCAAAATTGACTTGTCAACAAGACCCTTATTATATCATCACAAGCTTTGCTACTTATCTTTATTTAAACAACTCAGTATTAGGAAATTCATTTTTTCAGCCTTATGCCACTAAATAAATCCTGTCTAAGTGGCTGGCCAGTATCTAGGGAGGTAATTTTTGAGGTTAAAAGCGAAGATTTGAAGCCCCAAATTTAGCAAGACAAATTTTCAAATGCGGCTGGGTCTCCGTTTCAATAAAGGCTGCGCCACTTGTCCTGGAGCCCTCTGGGGGCCATGTCTTTGTGACTGAGCTTAATGACTGAGGATAATATGCTGCCCTCCGTGAGGTCCTGTGGCAGAGATGGAGCACCACTGTTCCGTTAATGGCTTGGCACAGCAAGGCACGTGTAACGCCATCCTTGTGCCTCTGGGCACAGAGAGCCCGGGCATGGGCGGAGTGCTGTCTCCTGGCTGGCCATGGGCACATCTCTGATTTCCGCGCATCCGACTCAGGCACCACCAGGGAGGTCGGCACAGGACCTCGCAGGCGTGATGATGGTCTTGATGTCTCAGGGTTCAAATCTCCGAGGGATGCCAATGGACATATCACTGGTTTTGCTGCAAAACAGTAACCACCTATACACATTTGTATTCATGACGGAGGTTAGCAGGAGAGAGAAAATTGTGTTTAAAAGTGTTTGGAAGCTAACAATAATAAAGAAACAAGCCGTTCTCCCAGGGGAGAAATGACTGCCTTTCATTCCTGGGTAATTTGCAAAGGCCTTTTCACTCTAACTTGGAGCAACAGGGGTGACAGTTTGGGTATAATTTAGGGCTCTCTGGAAGCTCCTTATATCTGTCAGGCCAAGACTTGCTCAGAGATTTTTACATTAATATTATGAGTCAGATAAAATCCAATTATATCGAGGAGGCTAACTTCAGAAAGAACTGTTCTTCCAACTACTTATTTCGTCTGTAATGACCACGTTATTTGTCTTAGGTGCAGCGGATAAGGAAGGAAATTCTTACTTCTGTGGCAGGACAATTTGATCTCAGGTCGGTCAGACCCTATTGTGCAAAAGCCTTCTCTTCCCCTCCCCCCACCCCCCACTCTTTTCTTTTTGTCAATGATATTCCCCAGGATGAGCATTCCGAAATACGAACTATTGCTTCTCTGTCAACTGGGTTTTGTCAGCTCTGAACACAGGGTCTTGCTTTGCCATTTCCAAGGTCTCTTTGAAACCCAGGATCACAGCTGGTGCTTCAGTCAGGAGTTCATATCATGAAGAAGCTGGCAATAGATCCTCCACTGTCTGTGAAAGACACAGCATCGCTTTCCCAACACTCAGCGGAATACACTTTTTATTCTCTCCCTGAGAAAGACTGCATCATTCACGAGTCCCTCTTGACAAAAATATTAATAACATCTCAGCCTCCTGAATGATAGGAACATTTGGGGCCTTAAACTGAAATGACCTTCACTTGTCAGGATGATTCGACTTTTAAGAAATGCAACAGTAAATCCTGTTTTCTATTGCGGTTTCAAAATCTGGCCTAGCAATAAAATTAAGGACATCTTAATTATGTAATCATGACAAAATGTGTCTGCACATTTATAAGTACAGGGTTTGTTTTTTTTTTTTAAAGAAATATGCTTATATAATGGAATTGATATTCTTTCCCAATATATGTCATGATATTTCTTTGCTGTTGTTGTTATTGCTCTTTTTTCGAGGATAGATTCTAATGGAACCTCTTTAAGATAATATTTTTAATGTTTAAAAAGTGTTTTATTTCTAGAAGTTCCCTGCTGGCCTAGGGGTTAAGGACTCAGTGTTGTCACTGCTGTGGCTCAGGTTGTTGCTATGACTCAGTTTCAGCCCCTGGCCTGGGAACTTCCATATGCTGTGGGTGCAGCCAAAAAAACAAACAAACAAAAAAGTGTTTATTTCTACATGGAGAATGAAAATGAAAGAAAACATTTAGTGACATTTAGGAAGAATCTACATTTCTAACTAAAATCAAGATGGAGGAGTTCCCGGTGTGGCGCAGTGGTTAACGAATCCGACTAGGAACCATGAGGTTGCGGGTTCTATCCCTGGCCTTGCTCAGTGGGCTAAGGATCCGGCGTTGCCGTGAGCTGTGGTGTAGGTTGCAGATGTGGCTCGGATCCATCCTTGCTGTGGCTCTGGCGTAGGCCGGTGCCTATGGTTCCGATTAGACCCCTAGCCTGGGAATGTCCATATGCTGTGGGAGCAGCCCTAGAAAAGGCAAAAATAAATAAATAAATAAATAAATAAATAAATAAATAAATAAATAAAATCAAGATGGAAATTTAGCAAATAAACCTGAACATAGAAATATTCATACATAATAAGAACTAAGGATTTGAAGTAAAATTCTCCTTTGCCGTTAACTTCTTTTCTCAAATTTCATTGTTTCACTGTGGTACATATTTAACAATTAATGTTCTAAGTTGTAACATATTCAAAGAAAATAAGCCTTCCTCAAATACTAATACAGGCTGCATCTAAATATGACACAGGAGGCTGAGAAGTGGTAGATTAAAAGCCAAAAAAATCACTTTGACCTCATTTATCCAGATACGATTTGAAAAATTATTTGCACGGCTCAACAGTGTGATCTAGTGTCTCTAGCAAAACCTCCGTCTTCTAGGAAGCCATCCTTCCACGTTCCACTCTCTTCTACTCTCAACCAAATCAGAGCAAGAGTTACAACGTTTGCCCGCCATCCTAAGAGTGAGACCCATATTTACCCATATTTGGGGGGCAATTACGCTTATTATTCATGTGATGTGTAGCAGAAAATGAGCATTTTAAGTGGCACTTTTGTGAACTAGGTGTTTTTTCCAATGAAAAATGACCACTTGGGGGCGTTCCCTTGTGGCGCAGCAGATTAAAGATCCAGCGTTGTCACTGCAGTGGCTTGAGTCGCTGCCGGGGTGCAGGTTCAGTCCCTTGCTCTGGGACTTCCACATGCCATGGGCGTGGCACACAAAAAAAGGCTCTTTTATAAAAATACCTTAATTGTTACCAAGTTCATGTTTCTGTGGCAGCACATCTGAAACTAGACCAAAACCAACAATTAAAAATATAACCAGAGATGCTGGTGGAGAGGCAAGTGGGAAATTAACAGTTAATGTGCATCTTAAAGGATGAAAAAGTTCTGAAGGTCTCTTATACAACAATGTGAATATACTTAATGCTATTGAACCATACACTTAAAATAGCTAAAATAATAAAATTTACATTATATGGTTTTTACCACAATTACATCTTTTTAAACATAATCAGGAGAAATACTCTCCTCTGTATCAAGGAAAATGGGGTAGATGAGACTCACTGCCAAAAGCCAGCTTTAAGTTACATGAAGCATTTTAAAAGAATGTTGGTAAAGCTGCTACAGGGGTCAAGGAAAACAAGAAGCCAAGAGAAAATGATCAATGCCTTTGTCTCCTTGAATAATCTTGATTCGTGCAGAATAACTGAAATCACCTCTCAGAAAAACCTCTTGCCATGAAAAGCATGGCTGGGGAACCTGTGAAAAACACTGTTCCTAAACAAGGCTTATTGATCCTTGACACACTCGTTGCTTAGACATTGACAACAAGGCCAAGTTTCTAAATGTGAGATATACAGTAGGGGAAAGAAACTGCTCCGTGAAAGCAAAGGAGAGGGAAATCAGATCTGGTGAGTTTGCACTGAACCCTTTACCTGGGATATTTCATTCAGTCCTGTGCGGTAGGTACTATTGTCCCAATATTTCCAGTGGAAGAAGTTTCATCTGAGAGGATAATACATTTGCCCTATTTTGTCTAAATCGTACTGATATCCTCAGAAGTGAAATACCAATTCAGAGAGTCTGATTCAATCCAATCCTAAGTCATCTGTTACACCATTTTGGAAAAGTCAGGAGCGAAATTGAGCGATAGAGACGTAATGAGTGTGTCCTCTCAGCTCTCGTGTTCTGTGACAATTCTGTACACTGTGTCTCTTTATGGTCCCTGGTTACTGGGAATCAAAGGCTGACCATGTACCCCTACTGTCCTGCATTAGCCTTTATCTCAGTGTCCATCTTTTCAGTGACTGACCGTCAATACAGTAATCCTTAGATACAGACATAGGACCAAGATCAGACCCCTGCCCTCAAGAGGCTAGTGGGAAATGCTGATAAGTAAGTATGCTAACTAGCTGCCACAGTAGAGGTATACATACATATAGTTCCATGGCAGTGGGGGCGGGGGGAGGGTGGGAATTAAAAACCAAAGTGAAAGAAGGAGTTAGTGGAGAAGTGGAGAAGGAATGGATGGAATATAGTATCTACGAGCCAGGGCAATGAGAATGACAAGGGTGCGTTCCATCCCCCACACCCAGTGCTCTACCTAAAGTCCACCTCTGCCTTTTGTGTACAAGATTCCTAAAGTTTTAGGGGAATGAAGCAGGGCCTAGCATGTTCATTTTTGCCTCCGCCTTAAATGCAACTGACCGAGTGACAGAAAATATTTTATAACTTGGAGTTCCCTGGTAGCCTAGCATTTAAGGACTTGTCACTGCTGTGGCTCTGATTCCTGCTGTGGCTTGGGTTTGATGGCTGGCCTGCGAACTTCTGTGTGCTGCAGGCAGGGCCAAGAAGAAGAGTATTTTATATCCTGTTGAGGACTAAGTATGATCCTTAAATTGTGTGTGTGTGTGTGTGTGTGTGTGTGTGTGTGTGTAGGTGGGGGGGGTGAGTAAGACTGAGATTGTGAAATAAGACTCTATTATTCATGAAAATCAAAATTTCTTTGACAATCTTGAATGGATATGTGTACATGTATAACAGAATCACTTGGTTGTATAGCAGAAATTATCACAATATTGTAAATCAACTATACTTCAACAAAACTTTGAAAAATGGAAAAAAAGAGACTAATAGAAAAAAAAAATCTTGAATGAGTATAAGCCGTCAATGCTATTGTTCCCTGTACCTGTAGCAAATGCACAGCATGCTAGACAAAGCTTCATCCTTTCATCTTTCATGAATCAGAAATTCATCTTCCAATTTTGTATTATTTTATTTATAAAATCATCTGTTGTAGTACATATACTGTATAATTTTGCTACCAATTTAATTAGTCACCCAAAAGGATTCCCTGTAACACACCACGTACATGATTTGTTGGCTATACTTGGGAAAGTGGGTTTTAAACTCGTGTACTGCCTTCAGCTTTCTTTGGATTTCTTGATCTGATATTCACAATCCATTACCATCGATACACTGGGGAGGAACAGGTTGCATGTGGAATATCGCTGTAGAGAGTCGGGATAAAGCAAACTCCGGGAGGTATTTTAGTGGACGATGCAGGAAAACAACAACAACAACAACAACGAGACACCTGGAGAGATTCACAAACTGTAATTACCTCCCTTGAATCCCTTGAACCACATTCTACCATGCTATTTAAAGAAAGAATGGGGACATTTATGAGAAAATGTCACACACCCCTTTTTGGCCACTGTTATTGGGTGTTAAGCGTAAACTACTTTTACAGGTCCCAGGGCTATCAAATTTATTTTCTCACAACAGAGTTTCCTCAGCATTGTTTGTTATCCAGGAAATTTCACCGTTTTAGAGGACCCAAACTTCAAAGTCAAGGAAGAGGAGTGGGGGGCACGAGAGCCTGGGGACACGGGAGGAGATTAGTCATCAGCATTAGAAAATTCCAAGATTTCTTTTTCATTTGGTCAGTTTTAAACCACGAGATGCACATCAGTATTAAATATCTGCTCATGATTTTGAAAGCCCACACATACATGTTTGAAGATGTCTATATACTAGTTTATCCTTTCGTAAAGTATTTAGCCTACCAGATAAAGCACGGTTTTATCAGTTGTTGATGGAAGAACCTTCCTTTGCTAAACGTTGCACCGTCGCAGCAGCATGACCCCCTGGGTCATGGGATAACGCTGGTGTGCTCAACCTGGCGGGGGCCCTTTTTTTTGTAAGTGGCACCTGCTGTGAGGCTCTCCGCATAAATACTGAATGCCTGCAGCAAATCACAGATGTTTTGTGCACTAGAAAAACCGACAGGAAGTAATCACTAAAAGAAAGACAGAAACAGAGTAGAGTAGGTAAGAGCAGGGGGAGAAAAAAAGACTCCTTTACCTTTGGGGGGATGTTTAGGGCAATGGATTTAAAATGCAGAACGTGAGTAGCCTTGCTGTGTGGCTCTGATTGACCCAGGCTCCATCACAGCCCAGCTGAGAAAGCACAGGCCTTGAAAGGAAGGTGGGGTATATAAGCTGAGTGGGAAAACAGGCTTGAAAATTCCTTTGCATTGTTTTTGGAGGGTTGGCGTTCTTAACTTTTTCATTTGTTCTTGTTCTCGTGTGGCATCTAGATGTTTCAAAGAACACGTTCGCTGTAATTTTTTAATATGAAAGTAAATGGTCTTGTTGGGATGCCTGCCCCTATCACGTTGACAAGGCTCTTTTCTCTTGTACTGAACATTGAATCTTGAGCCTCAAAAAAAGAACTTCATGCCTGAGTTTATCTTGTTTATACACCAGCTTATTTTCAGTGTATCTCAAGGCCATATAATAACATTATTTCATGGATTTCCAAATCAGTGGTAACAAAGAAAATATTTTTCTATTCTCTATTTCCCCAACAATTTCTGGACCTCGTTTCAAAGACATGCATATCCTCAGAATGTTAATGTGCTTTTCTTCCTTCCAGAAAAAACCAAAGCATGTTGTTTGTTTTCACGGGAATATTTATACTTAACACATTTACATTTTAAGTCACATTTGCTCGACTTCTTAAATTTCTTTTTTTTCTTCTTTTTTTTTTTTGCTTCTCATCACATTAAAAATCTACTGCAAATGAATTCTTTGGAGCCCTATTTTTTTTCGTTTTTATTTTAATATTTGACAGTTTCTTTGTAGAGAGGAAAGAACATTTGAAATAATATTGGATATTTTGCCAAGTCTGTCAGATGAGTAGCGCTTTCACTTTCTCAGCTCCGTCTCATTAAAATTGTATTCTAATTCTGTCTTAACTTGGTCTCTGTGCTTCATAAGTCATTGCCTGCTCATTACTTGTGGCGTGGGAGATGAAATTTATTCAAACCCGATAGCCAAGATAAAGAATTGAAAGGCAGGCAGCTGGGAGAAATGAAATTAGCCTACTTTAGTGCTTTTCCGGCTGGATTTTGCATCACTACCCATTCTGCCACGTGTCAGTTTGCATTTGTGATACTGTCTGTGTTTGGTTTATAAATTTCTGTAACTATGATAGTCTTAAAACAAAAATATAGAGAATCCCCCCCTTTTATTTATTTATTTATTTTTTTGGTCTTAGCATTGAAATGTCCCTGAGTATCCAAATTAATAAAGAAAACATAGTTTTGTATAATTATAGAATCATTAAAATTGCCCCCAAAGATTGTTTCATTGTGTTGCAATTCATATTGGTGCGTCTTACAGAAAAGAACGTTAGCGGCAAAGAGTAAATGTTATACCCTCAGAATGATTTGAGGGGAAATGGATTTAGAATGTATTGTGACTTACAAGCAATTTCACATGAAATCCAGGAGGGAGCTGTGCTTTCTAACCTAACCTCTCCATCTCAGGCTTTAAATGTCACTGTGGAATACACTGTGGAGTTCCTAATTTTGAATATAGAGGAGTTTTTGAAGCAAATTGACTAAAAGCATTCTACTTTTCCATTATAAAATTGAGTTGTTAAGGAATTATATGGTCTAATTACGAAACTTGGTATTTTTGACTACTTTGATTATGAACAGATATTGTCATTAGCTAGCTAATTAAATTGACTGCAATAACAAGCAGTAATTTAGAAATATGTTCTAAATTAGTTTCTATATGAAAGCAAAGTCTTTGTTGATCTGTGTATGTGATTAATGTCAAGTGTCATGAATTAGCTGAGGGATTTCTGTGTAGAAATATGGGCATTTATACAAAAGAAAGACATGCAGTTACACTCCAATTCTCAAAGTGAAAGATGGAGCTTGATAGGTGCCTGAATATAAGTACTGATGCATTTTTTTCCTGATTACTCAAAGAAGGTATAGGAAGAATAACATATTTCCTAGAAATGTGATGGTTAGATTTCAATTGGGCTTAACCATCTATACATACAGTGCAGTGTACATACCCAACCTAGAAATTTCACAAATAACATATGTAGATTTACATTTAAAACGACAGAGCTTGTCAAAGCATTATGTAAGATATGTGGACAAATCTGTCCTATCCACTAGTACAAAATTACGAAATATTTTATGTGACTCATAAATCATACAGACAAGCAGTGGACCATAGTCATAAACAAATTAGGCTTTGATGTAGATATTTTCTGCTAACAGTAGCTGGATTGGAAAGGTGACCCTCTTGAGAGCCTTTAGCAAGGTACATTTTTATTTGCTTTTTTATTTCTTTCCCAGTGTGATATTTGGTTCATGATCTTGGTCATGCCTATATCTATTAACATTTCGTAAACCATCTAGCAAAGGAGAGTTATAAGCTAGGACTAAACCGGAAATTAATAGACCACACAAGCCTAAACCCTGGCAGGAGTTAAGAGATTCTATCCAAAGGATTGCATAATAAACTATGCTATGTGCCTATACACATATTATGTAAGTAAATCCCAAATACCCTAACTGATGTGGCCTTAAACAATTTACAACTCTAAGATTTGTTCCTGAATACTCGTTTATGGGATAAAGAGCAATTTTATGCTATAACTGATTTCCCTGGATCCATTCCAACTATATTTCTGCCCATGCTTCTCTCCATCTTCTGTACTCCAGCACCTTGGACTAAGCACAAATCTTAATCCTTGCCTTATTTGCCTCTACCAAGCAAATAACTTCTAATTGTAATGTGGAAACTGATTTGTTATTCAAATAGAACATTTTTTAACACCAAGCTTGGGTCTACATAACCCTTGAGTTTGTAACTTAAGCCTCAGAAATCTACAAAGTAAAGGGATCTGTCAAAGAAACATGCTGAGAAAATGTACCATATGTTCCTGCAAAAGACTTTGATCTATTTTTTCACTAGCAAAACATTTTTTTCCTTTTTCCAGGCTATAAGAATCTGGTTGCCAATTATACTTAAATTATTTTATTTGGCCCCTTGATTCTCTTATTAACTGACCTTTTTCAAAAAAAAAATAACAGCTGCACCAGAAGCACATTTTCAAAGCAACAAGGAAAGAATCTGTTCCCACTGCAGAGTCCCGTGTTACCCGGCTTCTTCTCCCCAGAGAGGAACAGCAAATACCTACAGTGAAAATGAATGAAAGAGCAAAGGGCCATTATGGATCTATTGTCAGTTCAGTGCCCTGTGGTGGCCACCAGTCCATGGGACTGTGCTCGTTCCTTGGAACTCCTGGTTATATTTCTCCTTCATGGTTGTTGGTGGTGGGTAAATCTATTTAGCACCAGGGCTGCTGTGGTCAGTGTCAAGGCAGTTGGTTGATTACTTGGATTTTGGCCTAATCTCTTCTGTCTTGACATTCTGAGTTCTTAGTATTTTTGCAGTAGTTGAATGCCTTCTCATGAATTCCAGCTATGTTAAAGCATCTGTAATGTCAGATCTCAGAGAGGGAAACTCTTAAAAAAGTGGGAGGCCTCCTTGGGCAATATCCACATCATTCTTACAAACAGGCACGCCTACACCCTTTCCTTTAGCTTTAGTGCATATCACATAAAACAATATCTGTCTGCTTCTCATCACTCAATAGATCTTCAAAAATTGTTTGGCTTGCAAAGTATGTTTTTTCTTTGCCCCCCCCCCCTTTTACTTTTATGCAGGCATGCCTCTTTTTATTGCACTTCGCAGATACTGTGTTTTTCACCAAGTGAAGGTTTGTAGCAACCCTGGGTTGAGCAAGTCTTTCAGCACCATTTTTCCCACAGCATTTACTCACTTCATGTCTCTTTGTCACATTTTAGCAATTCTCACAATATTTCAAACTTTCTCATTAGTATTATATTTGTCATGGTGATCGGAGATCAGTGATTTTTGATGTAACGATTGCAAAAAATTACGACTCTCTGAAGTCTGAAATGATGATTAGCATTCTTAGCAATAAAGTCCTTTTCAATTAAAGTGTTTAGGTCCCACTGTGGCTTAGCAGGTTAAGAATCCAACTAGAGTCCATGAGGATACCAGTTTGATCCCTGGCCACCTTCAGTGGGTTAATGATCCCATGCTGCCGTGAACTGCGGTGTAGGTCGCAGATGTGGCACAGATCCCACGTTGCTTTGGCTGTGGTGTAGGTCGGCAGCTGCAGCTCTGATTCTACCCCTAGCCTGGAAACTTCCATATTCCCCAGGTGCAGCTCTAAAAAGAAAAAATAAAATAATGTGTTTATTTTATTTATTTATTTATTTAGTCTTGTCTTTTTAGGGCTGCACCCATGGCATGTGGAGGTTCCCAGGCTATGGGTCTAATCAGAGCTACAGCTGCCAGCCTATGCCAGAGCCACAGCAACACCAGATCTGAGCAGCATCTCTGACCTACACCACAGCTCATGGCAATGCCATATCCTTAACCCACTGAGCAAGGCCGCAACCTCATGGTTCCTAGTCGGATTCGTTTCTGCTGTGCCATGATGGGAACTACACATTTTTATTTTTAGACATAATGCTACTGCACAGCCAATAGGTTATAATATAGTATAAACATAACTATTATATGCACTGGGAAACCAAGAAAATTGTGTGACTTGCTCTATTGTGATATTAGATTTATTGTTGTGGTCTGGAACCAAACCCACAATATCTCCAAGGTATGCCTGTATTTGACTTTCTTGAGATGTGATTCTGTATTTCTTTGACTTTTTCCAGTCGTTGAATTATCTAAGTGCCTCTAAATATAATGATTTTCTTTGACTGTCCTGATTCAGCATCAGACCTACTGGCCTCTGCCTATGAAAACTAGAATAAGTCTTTAAAAGGTAACTTGTTCCTAATCAGCAAATGAATGTCATCTTCTAAGCAATATCTTCCTTCGCTTTTCTACCACTAACATCCAGTATCTTCTTAAACAGCCTTTCAATCTGTTTCTTCCACGTCTCCTTTACCAACTTGCCTTTTTCATCCCAGATAATGGTGCACTTAGACATCGCAGATGAACAAACAAACTCAAGGACATTAAGCAAACTCAGGGACTCGGTTCTAAAATAACAGAATCAAAGTTACACAAAAAAGGAAAAAAAAAATCATGTAAGGTGTATCTCCAAATTGTTAAAGGACAAATTTCAGGGAGTTCCCGTCGTGGCGCAGTGGTTAACGAATCCGACTAGGAACCATGAGGTTGCGGGTTCGGTCCCTGGCCTTGCTCAGTGGGTTAAGGATCTGGCGTTGCCGTGAGCTGTGGTGTAGGTTGCAGACGTGGCTCGGATCCCGCGTTACTGTGGCTCTGGCGTAGGCCGGTGGCTACAGCTCCGATTCAACCCCTAGCCTGGGAACCTCCATATGCCGTGGAAGTGGCCCAAGAAATGGCAAAAAGACAAAAAAAAAAAAGGACAAATTTCAAAAAAAGGTAAAATTATGACTCACATAAAGACAAAATGAGCATATGTCAAAGATGTGTTTTTAATTCACAAATTGAATGAGGGAACTGGTAAGATGTTACACCTGGTTCAAAGGAGAATCCGAAGAACAGACACATAAATAGATTGGGAATATTAACATGGATTTGCAAATGTATGCACACTCGGCTTCTTCTGTAATAGCAAAGCCGAGTTGAAACTCCATAAAACAGAATTGATTTTCTTGTCTGTAGCTAAGAATTATTTTCATGACTATTAGTTTTCTACAAGTTATTTTCTACTGTACAAAGCTATAATAAGTTGCATAACCTATATAGGCTCCAACATTCCATGGAAAAGAAATCCAGTAATTTATTTTGCTTACTCCAAAGGTGTACATTGTTCTTTACAAATTTGTTGAATCTTCTTGATGCAACAATGAACAAACAAAAACACTTGATTAGACTTCTGCTTAGGATTAATTATTCACTCATTTAACAATTTTTTTTTCTTTTTAGGGCCGCACCTGCAGCATAAGGAGGTTCCCAGGCTAGGGATCGAATTGGAGCTATAGCCACTGGCCTATGCCACAGCCACAACAATGCCAGATCTGAGTCGAGTCTGCAACCTACACCACAGCTCACAGTAATGCCGGATCCTTAACCCACTGAGTAAGACCGGGGATCGAACCCACAACCTCGTGGTTCCTAGTCAGATTTGTTTCTGCTGAGCCACAACGGGAACTCATATTCTAAAGGGCAAAGAAAGAATATGAGTAAGTGAATAAGCAAATTATTACTGTACATGTCAGATGGTGTTTCATACTATGAAGGAAAATAAAACATGGTAGAGAGAATGGGGCTAAGGTAGGGAAGGTACTGTTTTAAAGAGAGTGTTTAAAAAAGGTTTCACTGATATGGAGTCATTTCACAGAGAGAGACCTGCAGAAAATAAGGGTCAAAGTTATACAGTCACTAGGAGCAAAGCTATTTAAGCAGAGAGAAGAGAAAGTAGAAAATTCTGAGTAGTAGGGTTAGCATAGAAAGGTCCAGCAAGAAGGCCAGTGTGATGGAACAGAGTGAGCCCAGGACCAGGAGAAGGAACAGAACAAGAGAGGTAAGCAAACCGGATGATGGAAGGCCTAATAGGCCATGACGCAGACTGTATTTCAAAGTGTCATGGGAAACAAGTGGAAAGCGAGAGTGATAGGTAGGGTACCAAATATGCCACCCCAAACTGTGCCTCTTTGGCATATGGATTTTTTTTTTTTAAGTCCTTTTGTCTTTTAGGGCTGTACCCACAGCATATGGAGGTTCCCAGGCTAGGGGTCTAATCAGAGCTACAGCTGCCGGCCTACACCATAGCTCACGGCAACGCCAGATCCTTAACCCACTGAGCGAGGCCAGGGATGGAACCCATAACCTCATGGTTCTTAGTCGGATTCATTTCCGTTGTGCCACAATGGGAACTCCATATAGATTATTTCTAGCTAAAATCCATTGAGAGCCACCAGCTGCAGGAAAAGCTCTAAAAGCAGAGCACAGGTTTTCCTTTTGCAAAGGAAATTTACATTTATAAAGGAAATTTCCATTTGTAAAAACCGCTCCATCTCTCATACCAGGAACACTTCTTATCAGTGGAGAAGACACACACTTAAATTTGCATAACATACCCTATGAAACAACTGTTGTTTACCATACCTTGCCTGGTCAGTTTCCATAACTTACCTCTCCCGGACAGAAACCCAAGCCCCCTTTCCTTCATTCAGTCTAAGACGGTATTTAACCCCAAGCTCCAACCACCCCTTTGAGTTACGCAGCACCGAGTGCCCCCATGTATACATGTGCAGTGCACATGTTAATAAACTTGTTTGTTTTTCTCTCATTAATCTGTCTTCGGCCAGTCGGATTTATAGGGCCCCAGTAGGAGCCCTAAGATGGATAAAGGAAGAGATTTTTCTTCCCTTACAAAAGTTTTGAACTTAGAAGTGGAATGATGCAATATAGATTTAATATTGGCTGCTGTGGGAGATGAGGCCAGGATTGATTGGAGATCAATCAAGAAAGCTCTGGCAGTCTGCTGAGAGATGATGGGGGCTTGGAGTAGAATCGTAGTTATGGAGATGGGAGGAGTGCGCTTTCTTTTGTTGAATATTTTTAAAGTGAAGCCACCAGAGAATTTCTACTCGACCCAGCCA